>NW_005187606.1:66941-82099 GCF_000239375.1 Pundamilia nyererei
TTTTTTTTTTTTTTTTTTTTTTTTTTTTTTTAGCTTGAAGTGACTAAAAAAACACCAAAATGGATACATTTAAAAATGTATAATCTTGTACAGGTGATTTCTACTTTTACAACCTCAGGCTTTTTTATTTTACATTAACCTGGATAGATGGCTTATTTATCCATTCAGGTGATTTTTGAGCCACGAGTGTGGGTCAAATCAATAGAAACTATGGATTTAATAGGAATCTGAAACTAAAACTGTTCAATCCAAAAGTGGTGACAGAGTTCAAGGGAATTTTTAATTTTGTGATCTCAACACATTTGCCCAGGCTCCTGCAGAGACAGGGGTCTTCTGCTCTTAGAAGGGTCAAATCTCCAAACACTGGAAGAGTGAAACAAAGAGATCTTATATGGTGCGCATACAGAGGTCATACAGAAGTCCCAGGGTGCCTGAGAGATGGTAACTTGATGCAAAAATGAGCGCACAGTAATGCATGGTTATTACAATTGTCTCACAGTAAGAAGACTCCTGGTTCAAATCCCAGCTGAGGCCTTTCTGTTTGGATTTTGCACGTTCTCCTCGGCCTACGTTTGTTTCCTCTGTCTAGAGATGTCCATTTTAGGTTAATTGGTGATTGTAAATAGGCCATGGATGTGAGGTAGATAAAGCGGTTGCAGCACTGTGTGAATGTATAGTTAAAGTGTGATTTGCAACTAAAAGCACTTGGTATGCTACAAAGAGAAGGGCAGACAGTACAGATAGCCTAACAGAAAGAAAGTGCTAAAGTAGAGTAGATATGGAAATGCAGCTAGGGCCAAAGCAAGCAGATTCTGCCGCCACCAACACACTGTTGGTTTTCCTGTCTCTGTCTCTCACTCTGATATTCACAGTTGGTCTCAGTGGTTGGCCTGCCATGGATGCTCAGATCCCCATGTGGTGTTAGCCGGGGATTTCATCCTGCGTCTAGAATGAAAAGAAAATGTGGTTTTAAAAAACTGAAAAAAGAATCGGCATTCCTACCATGAGGGGGCTGATAAATGGACTCCAAGCAACCTTGCAGATGCTTATGTGCATGATTTTTTAATTTATTTATTTTTATAATGCCGAAAGAATCATTTGGTAGCTGTTTCCAAGGTGACCTGCAGCTGTACATGGATCTGTTGTTTTGCAGCTTATTATGCAGGATCAAGAAAAACAAAGGGGGTACAGGTGTAATAAGGCATTGTGTTTGCGTGGGTGGAGTGTGTGTCCCTGCATGTGTATGTATTTGTTTGTGTGTGCGACACACTGTTGACTGCATTTAATGGCCTGGGCCCTGAAATATCCCATCTAGTTTCATGACAGAGCTCATAAAGCTCTGTTTTCAAAGATGGAAAGGACTTGTACATGGCTCAATGTGGAGCTGCCATTCAGCATTAATGGGCCTGTTAACTCTGCATGATGCCCATGACTGTGTGTGTGTGTCTGTGTGCATTCGTGCTTGGTGACTGTCGCATCTTTTAGGTGTTGAGGTACTTCAGAATCTGGAGGGTGACTGAGTGAGCGCACCTAGAAGAGGAAGAGATAAATGTATTTGACAGAGAGACGGAGATGCATGATAAATATTCTGTGAGCACACATCACATTTCATTCAGTTTACCTCGCTTAAATCTCCTCGGCTTCTCCCCCATGTGTGTCCAAATGTGAGGAGGAGGGGAGAGAGTGAGGAGAAAGGGAAGATTTTGAGTGCTTTGATGAGCAGTTTTCTTGGAAATCTAAAACAAAAAACTGAAAACAAAAAGAGTCCCAGCAGGATTTAAAAACAGCACGGCCATCAGTAAGTCTCAGCACAACAAAATTCCTTCTTACATTCAGATTGTTGACAGTTCCTGTTCCCTTAAGTGAAACTTGTACACAACAGAAATAATCGTGGTAGTATCTCTAATGCATGCTTAAAATCAAAAAATGGCACATCGGAGCCTGTTGTTACAATTTAAACGTCATAAATCTTCATGAAAGAATTGACTCCTCTGAAATGATTAAAGTTTAATGTGATGAATGATGATTTGGATGATGAGTGGGCTCTTATAAAAAGAGGCTGATAAAATATTGGACCCTTTATTTGCCTCATGGTGGTAAATCACTTAACTTTGCAGTCCATTGCTCTGTTTTAATATGTGATGGTTATCTATTGTCAAGCTTTATATCAGCAAGAAGTTATGGATCAGAAATAAAAAACTAATCCCAACTAAGGCCTGGAAGTTTCTGGAATCTGTCTATGAGGATGACATAATAGTGACGTGTATTTTTTAATGCGTCTTCCTTCACACCCATATGGACTTGAGTAACATCCCATTCTTAATCAATAGGGTTTAATATGATGTTGGCCCCGCCTTTGCAGCTTTAACAGCTTCAACTCTTCTGCAAAGGCTTTCCTCAAGGTTTAGGAGTGTTTATGGGAATTTTTGACAATTCTTCCAGAAGCGCATTCATGAGGTCAGGCAATGATGCTGGACGAGAAGCCCTGGCTCGCTTCTGCTCTAATTCAAATGTGCTCTATCGGGTTAAGGTCAGGACTCTGCAGGCCAGTCAAGTTCTTCCACACCAAATCCATCCACCCATCCGTCTTTATGGATCTTACTTGTACACTGCTGTGTAGTCATACTAGAACAGGAAGGGGCCATCTCCAAACTGGTCCCACAAAGTTGGGAACATGAAACTTTTCCAAAATGTCCTGTTCCCTGAACTGAAACTAAGGAATCAACCACAGCTCCCCCACAACCCCACACCATAATCCCCCCAACACCAAACATTACACTTGGCAGAGTGCAGTCAGACAAGTATTGTTCTAGCAACCACCAAAACCAGAGTTGTAAGATGGAGAAGTGGACTTTTATTTAAAAGAACACACGTTCACTGCTCTGGAGTATAGGGCAGCACGCTTTACACCACTGCATCCAGCCCTTTTCATTGAACTTTGATATAGTGATGTAGAGCTTGAATGCAGCTGCTCAGCCATGGAAACCAATACCATTCACCTCTCTACACACTGTTCTTTAGCTAATCTAAAGGCAACATGAAGTTTGGAGGTCTGCAGCGATTGACTCTGCAGAAAGCTGGTGATCTCTGCCCACTATGTGCCTCAGCATTCACTAACTCCCCTCGGTAATTTTATGTCATCTACCACTTTGTGGATGCGTTGCTGTTGTCGTTGCTGTTGTTCCCAATCACTTCCAGTTTGTTGCAATACCACTAACAGCTGACTGTGGAATATCTATTTCAGGACTGGACTTTCTGCACAGGTGGCATCCTATCACGGTACCACGCTTGATTTTATACACCTGTGGCCGTGGAAGAGATTTGAACACCTGAGTTCAATGATTTGGATCATTGACTGCACAGTCTTGGCAATATAGTCTCTCTATATTTGATTTGCCCTATACCAGAATTACTTGCACCATCTCCCAGACATTAAATGGACAGTTGCTGCCATCAGCTAGTTAAACATCAAGGGACATCAAACATAATCTGCTAGGAAAAGAAACGCCAGTATACGTTATTCTGTTGAAAAATGCAACTTTTATCATCAAATCAAAAGTACTCAGTGTCAACCGAGCTTGGGTCTTATAAACAAATTTTCTGTGTGTAAAAGGTCACAGTTGCACCTGGTCTGTGGACTCTCTTGTTCTCCAGCACTGGGAGTCTCCAAATGTGCGCCTGTTTGACACACTTGATGCTCTGTTGCTGTTCAGTAAACTAGAAGATCATCCACTGATTGGCTAAATAAACATAAAGGGAGAGTAGAAGCTCTGCTAAACATCATCAACAACACATTACACTGTCTGAGAAGTATAACATCCAGATACACCTAAATCCCCCCCTTAGTGTTATTCTCCATATCAGTTTTTTTTTACATCACCATGTTGCCTAGCAGTGGGCAAAAAATTGCCATTTTTAGCAGATAAACATATTTTATTTTACTTTTCTGTCACGGTTTGCGGGGCAAGCCATGTGGAGTTGTAGAAAAGGACCCAAAAGGCGGCAGCTCTGGTGCAGGTGAATATTTATTTACAACGGTGGGCACAAAACAGCACTGGTGGAAAAACAAGAAACCGGAAACCTAAACTGGGTAAGCTAATAACACAAACCAGAAACGAGGATGCAGGGAGGTCCGGGGAAATACACAAGAAGAGACGCAGGGAGACCGAGGGGAAACAACACAGACGAACCAGCAACTACCATGACAGAAGACACAACTTAAATACACTCAGAGAACACAGGGAGATTACACACAGGTGGGGAACACAGGTGACACTGATAAACATAACGAGACAGGGCAGGAGTGAACACAACATGACGCATACTGACGAGAGACTGTCAAAGTAAAACAGGAAGTACACAGAGGTTCAGACAGGAGGAGAGAGAGCATGGGGAGAACACAGACATAACAGGCTGGGGGAAACATGGAATAAACACAAAGAAAGACGAGAGCTCATAAATACACAGAGGGGCACAAAGGGGGTAAGAGTCACAAAGGGAAAACACTTAGGGAACAACACAACAGGACACCTCAGAAAACATGGCCTAAATAAGGAGCGAAAATACAAGGAACCAAGAATACTGGGCCAACATGGCCCAGGACCATGACATTTTCTCAATATGATTGAGGACAACATACCAAAAGCATGGACAGATCAAGCAGCACCGTAGCATGTACACATATTAGTTGTTTCTATTCCTCTAACCTATTATGAGAGAGGAAAACACTAATTATTCGTTATTAATTCTGAACTGTGTATAATCTTTACTATGCTAATCTTGTTTATGAGAAAGACTATATTGAAACTCAAATGATGTAAGTAAATGATTTTCCATTTCATTGCTGCCCTGTAGGTTAATAGGTGTCACTGTTGTGGCTGCAGAGCACATTATTTAAAAGTTTTCTCAAACTGTGTGAAGTGATAAGGGATGGGGAGAGGCTGAATGGTTTTATTTTGCACTGAGAATGAATGAGGAGAGGAAATGTGCCTCAAGGCAGGTGAGTAAACAGAAAGTCCCTGATGGATAAACTCATCAGCAACACTGTGTTGCCTAGCAAAGTGTCATTGTATATAAGAAACTGCAGGCTGTCTTTGGTTGCATGTCTCGATGATGCTTTCCTTTGATATTTTTTGCTGTAAGCATGACAGTGGTGGCATTGCTTATTGAAATCATTGCTGCTTCACTTTTTATTTGTTTATTAGTGTTGCACAAATGACTGAAATGCCTGCAGTGCAGGTTCTCCAAAAGGACAAGAAACAGGAGGGGCTTGAAGAAATGAAGCTTATCGCACAGACATTTTTTTTAGAAGCCATCTCCACTCAGTTTAATTTTGAACAGGGATCTCTATTGCAGGATCTTCTAAACCATGACAAGTAAAGACTTATGAGGCTGACCATCATTATTACAATGATGCGAGAACAGCACCACCGCGATATCAGATCGGGCTCATCTTGGGGGGTAGACATTGTACCACAGCTATGTATGTGTTAAGGCTCTCTTTTTCTTCCATCAATGTTTCTTGGTGTTTCTGTTACATTTTGCGGGCGACCGTGGCTCTGGGGGTTGGGAACCGCATCTGTAACCGGAAGGTCGCTGGTTCGATTCCCGGGTCGATGCTCTCTGTCCTGGTCGTTGTGTCCTTGGGCAAGACGCCTTACCCCACTCTGGTGTTGGCCAGAGGTGCCGAGGGCGTGATATGGCAGCCTCACTTCTGTCAGTCTTCCCCAGGGCAGCTGAGGCTGCAACTGTAGCTTGCCTCCACCAGTGTGTGAATGTGAGAGTGAATGAATAGTGGCATTGTAAAGCGCTTTGGGTGCCTTAAAAAAGCGCTATATAAACTCAATCCATTATTGTTACTTAGAAACTATTTCAAATCTTTTGTCTTGACTCCCTCTTTGACACTTACCTTGAACCCCTACCCTCCAACATTGTCAGCCAACATTGTCCTTCAGATTTAGGACCTCCTCCAAGACAGTGGGAGGCACTCAGTGTTTGCTGACCCTGACCTTCCTGCAAAATATCCCTATATTTTTGCCTCATAAAGAGTCCATCCGCTGCTCTTCAGTGTTCTGGTATTATTCTGGACATAATGATGGATGAGAACCTGTCTGTCTCTGTCAGCATCACCTTCCCCCACATACATCAAAAACTCAAAAACTTTAACACTTTGGGTTTAAACAGCTTTGAAATATATGGTTGCTGTGGGGCAAGACCACCAACAGTCCATGAGACAGATGTGCAGAAACTTGAAGAGCGTCTTTAGTACTTTTTAACAGTAATGCTACCTGACTTCTCCTGAACCAAAGTCAAATATACTCTTTTCTTAATAAGTCAAATCTTGAGTGATTTTGTTCTAAAGTTCAAATCCTTCATATAGGTTTTATTAATGTTTGCAGGTTTTTATTTTTGTTATTTTTAATATGCTTGTCACCATGGCAACAGTTTCCACATGGGTCTGGCTATTGCAACCAGTGCGGAAATGGCCCTAATTTTAATATGATGCATATTCATCTCATCTCTGTGACACGCAGACAGAGGCTGATTCAGAGTGAGTGGAGGGGGATGATGGAGTGCCGGGGAGCGCAGCAGACACAGACGTAGGCTTGTATAAGTAAAGCACCTAAGCGCACACACCAGGGGAAATAGAGGTGCTACTGACAGCTGTGATTTGTAGAATGAGGACTGTCAGTGCCATACTGAAATACTAAACTGCTCAGCATGTCATATACCATCTGAGGGGATTGGGTTCATCGCCGTGATTTGAGACCAGATGTGATCCCAAAAGTCACAGGAAAGAAAGACAATCAGAATTGGCTTAAGGCTTGATGGTTAATCAGTATTATTTATATTTAGAAATTTGAAGGTTTTCATATTAAAAATGAAATCAAAATGATCAAAATAGAACTGATGTTATAACATCAGGCCACACAGGCACAGCGAGATCAGTATACTGATCTCGCTGTGCCTGTGTGGCCTTTTTCCAATGCCAAAAACATATGTGATAAAGCTTTTGGTTGTAGATGTTTACTGCGTCTCCGTGTTGGTCCTATATGTGTGATCCACTCACCTTGGTGACAGCTGGAGCTTGAGCCCCACCACATCCTGGCTGGATAAGCTAATTGATTGATGGGTCATTTAGAAATACTCCACTCCACTACACGAGTCAGATATTACATGCATTCAATTAAAATGAAGTGCAGTGCCCGTGCTGATGTAAATTAAGTAAAACACTGTGGGCTACGTGTTTTTAACAGGGCTAGTTGAGACTTCAACAGAGGAATAAGTGGGTTTAAGGACACAGGCAGCGCATGTATGGTCAGGGAGGTGGATTGCTCTGGAGATCTTCTAAAATGTGTAGAGTGAGAATGAGCCCACGTAACAGCTATGGACATCAGCAGATCCAACTTCTGCCACCTTTTAGGCACCGGAACAAATCTGTTTTTCAATGGAAAGGCAATAAACGCTGCTCTTGATCAGGCAGAGGAGCAACATTGATGAAAAAAAAAAGTTATAGCTCTAAACAATAAGAACAATATCTAATTAGGTCTTAAGTTTTCCACTTTGCATCAGTACAGAACAGCAGCCCCACACAAGCACGTCTGACTCAATGTGATGTGTTTGGGTGATTTGAATACTTGTTAGAGCAGCTGATGGTTTGTACAGATGCAGATAAGGAGTGGGAATAACAAGGAGCTGAAAGAGATCAAGAGCAGAGAAAGCGAGAAAATGGAGACAGAAAATTGAAGTGACAAGAAGAAGATGAAGTAAAAAGATGAAGTGAGGGAGGCTAATGAGTTTCTTGCTCTTAGCAGAGAAACACAATTATGTAATCTCATTTTATTTTATTTTTTTCAGAAGTGGGTGTAAACATCACTGTGCCATCTACTAACCGAGCAGTCCATTAATAATCTATCAGGCATTTATTAAGGGTCAGTTTGCACAATCACTCAAAATTGACTCTTAAAGCAAAAACGATGAAGCAGAAACAAAAACTGGTCTTTTGCTGTCAAACACAGTTAAGCACGTATTTCTGTAGGGGCAGGGATGAGGAAATTGGTTTTGAGAGTGCAATCAAAGAGAGCATGAAACAAACAGAAAACAAAATGAGAACAAAACACTGGTGCAGAGCGACTACGGGACCAACGGAGCGGCTTGAGGTTGACGCAGATCAGAACAGATACAACTGTGCAGAAAAAAGCCTTAAAGGCAAGAAGCCAGTGATAAAGGTTCCTAAAACAATGTTCACAAATCAAATTACTGTGCAGACCAAGCAGCGACAGATAATGAAGCAGCAGAAAGACACAATACACAAAAAACACAGTGGAGTTTAAAAACAATGCATTCAAATACAGTTGTGAATCAGGTTTCATAAAGCATTAAACACTTTTAAAACCCATTTTTTGAAACTGTGTGCCAGTGTAGAGCGAGGCAGAGTTTTTTAGAAGTTCAATAAAAAGTGCATTAAAATAATTCATTTAAGTAGAGATGAAAATGGGAATGACATTTCAGCATCTCATAAACCTTTTTAAGGAAGACAAAAAGGGTTATTGGATAACTTATGCATATGTACCACTGTCTGCTTGTACAAAGCCATGCTACAAAGCCTGGGTTGCCAGGCTTTGTAGCATCATTGGATACTTATCTACCACCAAGAAGTGCAGCTTAATGATGAGCTGTGTTGTCATACATGTTTAATGTCACTCAGGCCAATCTAAGATAATCTTTTACACTTTTATAGAAGTAAATGACCTGGGACGTGTTTGGCCCTAAAGCTTCAGTGCCACCTGATTAATGTATGAAATGGGCTTTTGTGTTAAGAATAACCATAGCTCTTGCCATTCCTGATGTAAATTTCAAAGGAATAAAGAGTCAGGTACAGCTAAATCAAATTGTTTATTTAACAGTGAAAAAACCCCCAATGTGTACATAGATGTGCAAAAGTAAATTAAGCCTGATTGACTCTCCAATAAGTGAATAAGTGTCTTCTTTCAGTACAATTTAATGCTCATTACAATGGAACTGTAAAAAATAATGAAGCGGTACATTAGCAAAATGTAATGGAAGCTGGCCTATAGGTGATGTCTGTGCTGCACATCAAAGTTGGCCAGCAGCATTGACAAAAGTTAAGCACAACCTGGCATTATTATTTTTTTCAGTGCAATTACAGCTTTGCTTTGCTCAGCTGTAATTGTTTTCACTTACCAGTGTGCTGACATAAGGGTGGAGGTTTATTAATGTGAACCGACCGTCTCTGAAAGATCAGTGGAACAGAACTTCCTGTCATCAGTATTTTTATACTGTTTCACGTCATATTGAAACCAGTGATTATAGTCTGGTGACAAGTTGGGTTTTTGTTCATCTTATTTCTCAGTTTGTTTGTTTATTTGACTGGCAAATGGAAAAGAAGGCACAGAACAGGCTATCATCCCTGCAGGATGTGATCAGGTGACATCTAATAGCTCCCCTGACATGGTTATTACAGCCTGACAGGTGCTGTTACATGTTAACACATAATATTGGTCAGCCACTTATTCAATTCAGTCACAAATCACAACAACAGCTGTCATGAGGCATCTTATATTGTAAGGAGAAAACCTGAGCAATCAAACAACTTCCTGCAAGCAAGCAGCTGGTGACAGTGGGAAGGACAAACTCCTTTCTAACAAAACAAAAAAAACGTCTGTCAGGGAGGGGAGGAAGACAGGACAACAGACACTGTGGAAAAGAGCCATAGAAATATAATAAATAATAATTAAATGCATAGTGGTGTATAAACACACAGTGAGGGAGAAGAGAATAGTGAAGAAGAAATACTCAGTGCATTATGGGAAACCCCCCAACAGCCTACTTCTGTGCTCTGTGTAAAAGACTGTGGTGAGATTTTGCAGAACTAAATACTATATACACTTTATTGGATCATTATCATTATTATTATTAGCAGTACTGGTAGCAGTAGTGGTTGTAAGTTTCCTGCAGACTGTACTATACGTGGCTTCCTTTTGAGGAGGAAGAGGTTTTTGAACACCTGTTGGAAGAAATATTGAAAAATGAGCCCCTTTTTTAGACAGCCTCACAGTCACTAAACGTGTGAGTAGGTTTAGCCCGTGGCTTAATTTGCAGCATGCAAGTGTTGCATGTAAAGCACATTTTTAGCCAAAATTGTTTTTAACAATGGGGCTGCAGAGGAAAAGAGCTCCAATTTTCTACAATTTGTGACACACTTTTCCCTCTTTGCCCAAATGAAAGACTTCTGTAAATAGCAGCAAGAGAGCACATCATGCAGGGGGAAAAGTTCTCTGATGATAGTTGAAACCATTTCCCTCCCTTCCACCCACATCACACTGAGAGAACAAATGAATGTCAAAGAGGTGCCCACAGACTTCCCTACTGGCATAATATTATCCAATTTTGAGGGAAAGAAATCCTTCAAATTGTCAAAACTTCTTTTGTCTCCGAGTTGCACACTTGAATGGCACAAGTTCAGCTGATCCCTGTAGCTTTGGATGTCTTTGGATGTAGACGTGATGGCAGTAGATATATAAATTTAAGCAAACTAACTTAAAACTATTATTTAAATATATAAAATAACATTTTATTTATTTAATATAGGCAGATAATATCGGGGAATACTATCAGACATTGTGTATAAGTGATGAATTCTGAGGGGGCGGCACAGCTTTGCGACGTTACTGGCACTGATCAGCAGGGGTCAGTGGAGCGCTGGAGCTCAAAAGTCAGAGATGTGTGAAACAGGCTTTCAATCAGCACTCTGGTAGAGGGGAAAACACAAACACAGAGGCCAGCCTGTCCATCATGCTCGACAGGGTAATGATGTCACACCGCTGGGCACGCTGCTGCGCACCTAACAGCCACCAGCCTTGAAGGAGTGCCCCTGATTCAAACACACACACGTACACATCGAGGTCCTTGATCAATTCACACTCTATCGCTCTTCTTTCTGACTCTCAGACAAACACACATATACACACACTTTTCACTATCACAGTTTGGTCACTTGAGAGGCAGCTACTAATGGATGCTTTGAGTGAACCACCACTGAAGAAGTCAAGAGGTGTTGCTGTGCTAAACCACCCAGTCCATTCGAGACTCTTTGGTTGTCAGTGGTGAAGTTTGGTGAAATATTTTTTACAAATCTGTTTGTTAGAAAGAATTGTAGAACGACACACATGATGAAAATCAAAACTAAGTCATTGTTAATATGATTTTTACCACTCTAAAAACCGCTGATCACTGTGTTTGTTCTGTGTGTTGAGCTTTCCATGCTTAATATGTCCGTCTGTACAGTCCAGGTCATGCTGTTGCCCTTGTTTGCCAGGGGCACCAGATGGCACGTCCACATGAGTTGGCCTGCCTAGAGGGCCTCCATCCCCCCATCGCACAGCACCGATGCCCACCCCAAGAAGCACCCTGCTCCACAATGCCACCGCACTTAAAACTCGCTGTAAAAGCACATTGCTGAATGTAAACATAGTCACATGGGTGTTTTAGACCAAGTCCTGTAAATGTACAATGTAATGTTTGGAATACGTTGTGTTAAAAAAAAAGAAGAAATGTGAAAAGTCACAGACAAAAATGCCTCCACAATATGCTTCACTTCAAAATGTGCATTTATTATTATCACTACATATATTTCAGCCAAGTGAGATCAACTATTGATTTTTTAAGTCATTGTATTTTTAAGAGAGGAGCAGAACATTTAAATGGTCTTAGATTTTTAGACTTATGTGTAGATCTGGCCCACTTATTTTATTGAATACACAAAACACATTAGTATCCTAGAAGTTCTGTATTTAAACCCTGGAAATGTTCGCCCCTCCTCATGACTGAGATGAAGCTGACCTATTAAACAGTGATTTAAACAAACTTGTCTGTGAAGACTGGTTGGCGACTGCCTGGCTGTCACCAGTTGCTATGGAAAAATTAGGATTCCCGAACCATTTGGAGGTTCAGAATGCTGATGGAAGGTTTGCAGTGCTGAGGTAAAACCCAACTTTTAATTGCTTTGGTTGCTAGCTTATTGCAGCAGTTTGTATGGAAGATGCTGACTTGTCTGCAAACACTCAGCAGGTACTCAGTAAGCAGTAAGAGCTAAAGCTGCCTTTTGCAACATGTTGGTTTCAGCAGTAAGGCTTCATTTTTAAATCAACTCAATTCAGGTTTATTTATAGAGCGCCAAATCACTAAACAGTCACCTTAAGGTGATTTACACTGCGAGGGAAACCATACCGTATTTGGAAGAAAACCCCAACAAGAAGGACTTTGTGATCGTGGAAAGGAAAAAACTCCCTTTTAACAGGAAGTGAAAACATTTTCATCTGGTTATTTTTCTTTGATGAAGGTATCAGTACATTTCATCATAGTTCTTGTCCTCATGCATTAGTTTTTTTTAGTTATCATCATAGTTTTCACAAAAACAATTAGTCAACAACATTAGCATTACACAGGAGAGAGGCCTGACAGCTGAAGCGTCTGCCTCCATTTTTGCTGAGCGTGCCTGAGTGTGATGTTCTGTATTAGAATAATATGGTGGTATGACATCTTGAAGATATGATAGAGCCTGATTATTTAAGACTTTACTTCGAAAGTTTCACTACCACTCGGTGGTTAATTAGAAAATGTTTTCAGACAAGTCTTTCATGCAAACTACAAAAAGGTTTTTAGTGCAGTGACCATTTTCACCTAGAGATATCAGGCAACTTCCTGCAACCACTTACCAACTGGTTGGGGAACACACATTTAGCGACCAGATGTTGCTAGGAGGATGCTGATTGATCTTTAGGCCTTTAGGCCTTAACAATCTTAACAGCTCCAGAGTAAGGCAAAATGATTTATGCTGACTGTGAGTATCTGAGTTGCTGAAACAGAGTGGAGGTTTCTGATGGCTTTAACCTTTTTGGACTTTCTTTGTCAGCCTCACACAGACTTGACATGCCCATTAATATTTTGCATGTCTTTCAGACATGAACTACACAACATTTTGGGAGAATCAAACTGGGATATTGTACAACACAGAAGTGTTCTACTGGGAATACTTTTGGCGATACAGGTGCCTGGTTAGAGTGTGAAGAGAAACTTAACTGCCCCGTTCTGACAGGGGTCCACTAGGACAACACTATGGGGAGCAGGCAGCTCCATTAAGGACCATTTAATGTCCAGTGCTCCAGGGATCTAGATATCTGGAAGAATTCAGAGCTCCAATCTGTGTTTATAAAAGCCTTTGTCATCAAAGTTTAACCCCATGGAACTTTCCTCCTTTGCATAGTGGTAACCTCCAAAATGGAGCTTTCTAACATGTGTTTAGCGTTGGTTATTTGTGTCATCACCATACCTACACTTTCTCACTCCTAAAAAGTGGAATCACGTTAATATCTCCCTATGCCATCATTCAGCTGGAAGACTTGTTGGTCCCATAATGATCGCTCAGCTGCGTCAAATCATCAGCTCCATTTACACCCGCCGAAGCAGCTCTGAACACGCCAGCAAATGTCAGCATCACTTGTCTCGACCCCGTCCTGTCTATTTTAACGCTCATCCTTAACCTCCCTTTAGATAGCTAGATTGCAGGAGATGACAAGAAATTAGAGAGCAGATGAGTGCAGACTGTTAAATGTCAAGAGAGACAGAATAGCAGGGGTGGGAGAGGGAGAGCTTAAAAAAGAGGAGGAGTGTGGGGAGGGGAGAGAATATGAAAAAAGAATAGACAGGCAGGACGGAGGTAGAAGAGGGTGGGAGGAAAAGTTTCTGTTTGTGTGTGTGTGCATGTGTGTTTTAGACTGGTTGACATTTGAGCTGAGACCAGATTGGCGCTTGGAGCTTAGTCCCTCTCCTTCGAGCTCTCTCTGTCAGCTCATTTACAGCACTGAGAGTCCAGGGAAGGAGAAGGCAAAGAACGAAGAGAGTAAAAGGTTAGAGTAGATAAATAGAGTTAATTTCTGTGGATAGGGGAAAGCAGACAGTTATTTAAAAAAAACAAAAAAAAACAACAACAACCACTGGAGAGAAGCTGCAGAAAGAAAAGAAAAAGAAGAAAGAATAAAAAGAAAAAGGGTCAATGAAAAAGGGGGAGTGGGAATTACACAGTATTTTTCACTCAAGGGAAAAAAATGCTGGCTTTGGGTATGTAAACAGCGAACAAAGCCACATGGACAAAACCAATGTATTTGGTCCAAATGGCAATAAGAAGTAAATGCCCGACCAGAATCCTCTAATGTGCAATCAAGAAAGTGCCTGCAGCATGCACATGCTTAGTCCAGCTGTTTGCTGCTCATTTGTGCTAAAAATGAACTGAAGGGCTGGAGAGAACGTTTACTCAGTGCCGTCTGAATTCTGAGAGCAGCAAAACTATCTGAAGACAAACTAGTTTATCTATATAGAACAATTTTTTTCTGTCTTAAAAACAGTTATAGACATTGTTAATATTTTTTAAGTACAGAAGTTGCTGTCTGACCTGTAATGACTTTATAAATTGTTAAACCCTGACGATATCGTACTCTTCTTTATAAATTCATATGATTTGCTACAAAAGTAAAGCTGCTGCCACGATCTTGGTGTGTACTGAATGCTGGCAGAGCTTCGGCATATAGGCCGTCAGTTCAAGTTCAGGATTTACAGCAGAGCAGAAAGACAGGACGATAGATATGCACAGTGAACATGGAGTTGTGTGCCCGCCAAAATGTCTCAGCAAATCAGGCCAAAACCCTGCGCACTTGTTATAATTGGCCATTAAAGTATCATCACAAGCACAAAAGAGCATCAGTCTCCTCACTTGCCAGTGGAAAGACAGACACTCTCCTATACAGGATGAGTTTTTTTAGGGAAGCTCAGAGGCCTGCAGCTCCCCTGGAGCTCCTGGGTGATGAGGCAGCTCTCTCTGCCATTGCAGCCCAGTCAGAGTCCACTAATCTGGGCTACACAGCCGAGTAGCAGACCTTGGAACACGTCCATTTCCTCCAAATTGGACAAAGAAGCATTGTGCATACTAATGTAGCTATTAACATATGTGTGTTTTCCCTTTATGATACCCTGTATATGTGACATGATGAATAAAATATGTGTCAGCATGCAGGTGTTTACTGTAAAGTGTGTGTTGCCAGATGTTCAGAGACAAAGGCAAGAGTTATCTGTATCCCTCTCTC
>NW_005187606.1:82143-84705 GCF_000239375.1 Pundamilia nyererei
ACACACACACACACACACACACACACCTAAGGACAGAAGTGTTGAGCTTTGGCTGGCAGTGGGGAAAAAAATGCAGTACTGCTGAGTACAGAGCAACCTCAACACTTGGCCTGCCAGCATTACTGCAAAGCACCATTTAACCGTGTGTGTGTGTGTGTGTGTGTGTGTGTGTGTGTGTGTGTGTGTGTGTGTGTGTGTGTGTGTGTGTGTGTTGATGCACACATTCCGTGTGCACTGCTTCAGGTAGGCCAAGTCTGTAGGTGTCGATGAGTCTGCAGTTGGCTGGGCTTTAAGCTTCTGTACACGTGGTGTATGTGTGTGGGCAAAATTTAAAACAAGTGTCCATTCAAACATCATAGTGTTCTGAGGGTGTCTTGTTGATCTATCTGTGTGAACATAGAAGCTGATAACAAGAATTATAAGATGTCACAAGGACAGCAGCATGCTAATCCATCTCACTCATATAAAACAACAACAACAACAAAAACAATGTATGATTTAAGTAACTGTGTTCTTGATGTTGGAGAAATGATTATCTGCCGTAAAATATTATCAGAGCAGCAAACAACAATAGCTGTGCTTCATGTTAGCAAATCATTCTCTTATCCAAGCTCCTGCCCACTGTGAATGGGACTGCAGTTTCCCCATCTCGCACAAATCACTGACACAGACCTTTGGGAACACATATTCAAATGCAAATATCTTGTATCTGAAGGCTAAAAACTCATAGAGCTGATTTTAAACATCAATTTTCCAGCCACAAAGCAACCGGACAACACTGCAAAAATCTGTCGAGGTCGAACATGATGGAAGAGTTGTGATCAAACCCGTGGCTTAAATCAAGGGAGGGGGAACAAACTTTTTAAGGTCAAGTATAGAGGAATACAGCTAGAGGTAACATTTATAATGCTAATGACATACTCATGTAACTTTCATTTTGCTGATGTTCTCAGTTTTTGTCCAAATTTGAACAGAAACGTGTCTTCTAGATGTTTTAAGCCAGACGAACAACAACCTACCACATCTACGTTGTAGATTTAAATTTGGAAAATCAGCATTTTCCATGAAGCCTTGACATCAATTAAAATCACAATGATTACATTTATTATGTAAGAGACCTTTACAGTAAAGGTCAAAGGTTGGTTAAAGGTAAATCAGAGCTGCAGTCATTCTAATTATTAATCATTATAAATCCTCTGTCTGTCAGTCTCATGCTGTATTTTACGCTGCGTATTTCTTGTAGTTTTGTATTCATAGTTTATGATGGTTTTATGTGATTGAAAGTTGTAAATGTTATTTGTGCATTGTGACTGTAAAAGCACAACAAAGGACAAGGTTCAGGAATTAACAATAGCTATAAGCTTGCTGTGCAGCACACTAGTTAAAAGCTCAATAATGAAACTGCTGAACTGTACTGAAATGCAACCCTTCTTTCTTCGTGTGGAGATCGGCTTTTGAGGCAAAAACTGTACATATACCTCTCACAATCATTAAACTGCACAGAAAAACTAAGTGTCTAGTCATTTTGTGTTGTCTCTTTCACTCTCATGAGAAGCTGTTTTAAGCCATAGGTGTGTTGGGGCTTGTACAGCTCGGAGTCGTCCCCTCCCCTGCTGCAAGAAAGAACAACCAGGCTGGGAAGGAACTACAGAGAGACAGATGGACAAAGACCAGACGCAGACACAAACGTACCATCAGGGCCTGGAGAGCACCAAGGGGATGAATGAGGCTCACATTTAATTATCTACCCAATGATCTCAGTGTAGTGTCATTAGAACAGAAGGGACAGAGCAGCAGAAACTGACAGTCTTGAGAAGAGGAACGAGTTTCAGGTTTTTGCCTCTTTATGGTGGAGATGTAATGAATTCAGCTGAACAAAGGTGCGCTAAACCCAAAGTTTAATCTATTTTATTAGCTGGAGCCGATGCTTGTGTTTGGATGAATTTGTCCCCATGGAAGGAATATATTAATGTTGATTTTAATAGTAGGGATTGCACATACAGTTCTTTAAAGTTGAATGTTAAGTTAATTACTTTGTTGAATTACTGTCGCCTTCCTATCAGCTCAAAGCAGTCCAGCCATTCTCCTCTGACCTGTGGCATCAACAAGGCATTTTCACTAGAGAACTGCTGCTTACCTGATATTTTCTCTTTTTCAGACCCTTCTCTGTAAACTCTTGAGATGGTTGAAGGAAAACAGTTCCTGAATTACTCAGACCAGTCCGCCTGGTATCTTTTTCCTCCCATTGATCACTTTGAACTTCAGCAGGTTGTCTTGACCAGGTTTGCAATGAGTTGTGGTCAGGTGTTTGGCTGATTAGACATATATGTTTGCAAGCACTTAAAAACGTTAATAGTAGAAAGTGCTGATGAATGTTTGATACTGTTTTAGTTTTATCGACCACTTAAAGCACAAGTGAAAACAGTGTTTTCAAAAGTTTGCAATAAGCATCTTTCCATCTTTCTGCATCCATTGCCACAACAACGCACCTCCAACACACCAGGTAATTCAGACTGCTGTTGAACTCAGTGTTGGCAGTATCAACCGGGGCAACAAATTCAA
>NW_005187606.1:85870-103325 GCF_000239375.1 Pundamilia nyererei
GACTATTTTGAATGAAACGCTTGATTGTTCGATGATCACGCTTCAGAAGCTTTGCAATTTTGAGACTGCTGCATCTCTCTGCAAGATATCTCACTATTTTTGACTTTTCTGAGCCTGTCAAGTCCTTCTTTTGACCCATTTTGCCAAAGGAAAGGAAGTTGCCTAATAATTGTGCACTCCCTGTATTTTAAAAAATAATTAAAATTACTAGAAACCTCTACTACAGATTTCTAGGCAGGAATCTGTAGTAGATACAAAAAAACTGCTACTGTGTTATCAGGAGACCCAACTATTCTTCATTCTTCACAGAAAAAAGTTATGTCAGCTTGTTCCCACTGACCTTTGAGCTCAAATCACAGAGCACACAGTACAAGTGGACACAACCAAGAGCAAGCAACAAAAACAAAAAGAAGCTGCACTCGAACCCATCTGAAGATGTGTTACAACATAATCTCGTGTTTCTGGAACAGTGCATAGCTACGCTGTGTTTTGAGGGAAGATTTTGAGTGAAAACTGACCTTAAAAACAAGTAATGTTTTTAACTGTCCTTGTGACTGTCATTGATTTTTCAGTCAGAATTGCATTGATGAAAGTCTATTTTTTGACTGATCTTCATTTGTACTGTGTCTAAAAAATCATTCTCTGTGGTCTTGAATGCAAAAGTAGCTCTGGAACAATATGTTCATTTTACAAAGGTCAAAGTACAAGCAAGTAACTTTTTGATACAGGATTTGACGGCATACACGAGCCCACCTGAATAGATGTCCTAAATCCCCCTTATGTGCAGTCTTTGAACCGTGACTGTATGCCACCTTTTTCTTTCTTTTTCTTTCTTTTTTGCTTTCTTTCTTCTGTTCCTGTATGAATAGATCTCTTTCTTGAGGATACATGAGCAGCAAGGTCACTGCAACTGAGGCGGAACCACGAGTGGGTTGGGACAGGAACAGGCTCATTCAATTCAAAAAGATCCTCCTGCTGAGGCTGCTCAATGGTCCATCAGGCTGTCTACATCCTGCATCTGTCAACATAGTTTCTCACCCTTCAAGAGCCCCAACCTCACATTTATATATAAATATATATGTACAATTAACTGTCTTTTTCACGCATATTAGTACATTATTTCTTTATTTGACATCATGTCTTATTCAAAATGACCATATTTTGTAGTTATAGTAGCAGCAGTAGTCATACATGTTTCATTCTTTCACATGTTGGTTTTATAACTCACTTGTTTATTTACAAATCTGCTTCCTCCAAGGTTGCAGAGAACTTTTCAGATTTTAACTTGATACGAATTTTCTCCCATCTTCCACCATGATGTCAGAAACATTTACTGTGGGTGTTATTGCTCTCGCTGAACATCTCTGGAGTAGATGTTCTCTCGCTGGCCTTGGGCACTGGTAACAGCTATGTGATTTGTTACATAGGAACAGACTTGACAATGTCTTACTAATGGTGGTCCTGCTAACTTGTAAGGCCACACTGACCACAGTGTAATAAGACCAAAGTTAATGTACAACAGCTTCCTTGATGAAAATCCTTTAGTTAATGGCTTAAATGTGGTAGAAGACAGTCATGTAGAAAAGAGCATTAAAAAGAGACAGAAACTAAATAGACAGATAGACTCTGTAACCACTGAGCTTTAGTAGCTACAGTAGTGACTAGAAGAACTATTGAACAGATACTTTGCCTCAATATACGTGAGTCAAGCTGATGCAGTCTTAAAACACTCGTCTGTTTGAGATTTCACGATGAAAGGGTGTGGTCACTGGGTGAACGGGTGACCCAATAGACAGCAAAGACACAGCTAGTCTCCGATAAGGACATGTCCTTTTGTCAGCTGGTGATCAGCTGATCACGGGGCCGGGTTTAAAAGAGACGCCACCCACCTGTTTGCTGCTCAGACATCGTTCTCTTCGTGTTAGGAGCTCCGAAACTTTGCCGACGTCAGTCTCCGCCTGATCCAGCAACTGTGAGTGTTTTTCCCTTCTATCCTTTTTCTCATCCCGGCTCCACTCGCTCTCCGTCTGTAACGCCAGTTCCGAAGCCACGCTTCGTGCACTGATCGTTACTGGAATAACTGCGTATATGTTCCAACCCACCGCTAGCCTTCGCCGCGTTTGGGCCACACGGGCACGCCAAATTACTGTGTGTAATTCGCCCGATCGTGACAGGATGTCTGAGCCTCATATAGACCCAGCGGAATTCGAACAGCTGAAAGCCGAAGTACTATATCTTCGCGGTGTGGTGGATCGGATGAGCACAAAAATGGAGTCTCTCACCGTAACTGTCCTCCAACTTTCCACTTCCGTCACCTCGCTGCAACGTCAGCCAGCGCCAGTGAGCGCGGAGCCCCAGATCGGACTACCAGATAAGTGGAACGGAGTTGATGGCCGGCCTGATGGTTTGCTCGCCACTTTAGACATGCTGTTTGAATGTCAGCCCACTAAATACGCCACCGCCCATGCAAAAGCTAACCTGCCTAAGCACTTCTGCCCCTCCCCAGGTGCAAAACAGGCATTCCAAGACCTTATCCACCGATTCACTACGGCCCCCGTCCTGCTCCACCCTGATCCTGCCAGAGATTTTGTGGTGGAGGTGGATGCCTCCGATGTTGGCGCTGGCGCCGTCCTTTCTCAACACGGCCCGGATGGAAAACTTCACCCATGCTGCTATTTCTCAAGTAAATTTTCTCACACGCAGCAACGGCACGGTGTCGGAGACCGAGAACTCCTGGCCATCAAGTGGGCCTTAGAAGAGTGGCGGAATTGGCTCCTGGGAGCGAAAGAACCTTTTCTGATCTGGACTGATCATCAGAACCTGATCCATATTCGTTCTGCCAAGCAGCTCAACCCAAGGCAGGCCCGTTGGG
Organism: Pundamilia nyererei; assembly: GCF_000239375.1. NCBI lineage: Eukaryota > Metazoa > Chordata > Actinopteri > Cichliformes > Cichlidae > Pundamilia > Pundamilia nyererei. The sequence continues at coordinate 88,743 of NW_005187606.1, forward strand.
CCTTATTCTTTGAGCCTTACAATTTCCACCTCGCCTACCGCCCTGGTTCCAAGAACGCTAAGGCGGACGCTCTCTCCAGACAGTTCGCCCAGGATGGCCTCACGTCAGACCCTGGACCTATCCTACCTTCTCATTGCTTCGCTGCCCCCCTTCGGTGGCCCTTGGAGGACTCTATCCGGGATGCCCTGACCGCCGAACCACCTCCGCCTAACACCCCTGCTGGGAGGCTCTATGTACCATCCCGGTGCCGTCGGGAGGCCTTGCTCTGGGCTCACTCATCCCCGCTCTCTGGTCACCCGGGGCCTGACAGGACCCTCCAACTCCTCCGTCGTGCCTTCTGGTGGCCCTCCATGACTCGAGACGTCCGTGAATTCGTTTCCAAGTCCTCCACTCAGCCTCCCGCTGGCGACCTTCGCCCTCTCCCTGTGCCAGGACGTCCCTGGTCCCATGTTTGACTTTGTTACCGGCCTCCCATCCGTGGACGGTCTTGACACCATCCTCTCCCGGTCTCCCTTCCGCCAAACGGACAGCCGAGCTCCTCTTGGACCATGTCTTCCGGCTTCACGGGTTCCCCAAGGACATAGTCTCCGACAGGGGGCCCCAGTTCACCGCCAGGTTCTGGAAAGCCTTTTGCCACCTGATTGGAGCGTCTCCCAGCCTCTCGTCCGGCTATCACCCTCAGACCAATGGGCAGGTTGAACGGACCAATCAACAGTTGGGGCGCTTCTTGAGGTGCTTCGTCTCCGCCCAACCGTCGCCTTGGCCTCATTACCTGTTGTGGGCTGAGCTGTCTCATAACCTTCACCTCTCTTCTGCCACCGGTCTCTCGCCCTTTGAAGGGCCCGTGATCAGCTGATCACGGGGCCGGGTTTAAAAGAGATGCCACCCACCTGTTCGCCGCTCAGACATCGTTCTCTTCGTGTCAGGAGCTCCGAAACTTTGCCGATGTCAGTCTCCGCCTGATTCAGCAACTGTGAGTGTTTTTCCCTTCGATCCTTTTTCTCATCCCGGCTCCACTCGCTCTCCGTCTGTAACGCTAGTTCCGAAGCCACGCTTCGTGCACTGATCATTACTGGAATAACTGCGTGTCTGTTCCAACCCACCGCTAGCCTTCACCGCGTTTGGGTCTAGCCAGCACGCCACACGGGCACGCCGAATTACTGTGTGTAATTCGCCCGATTGTGACACCTTTTATGGATTTTCATTATGTGAGAAAAGCACTTATCATACAGGAACTGTATATGTGTGCAAAACAAAGTGGAGTTAGACCATGAACTCAGTTGATAGTGTTATTCTAGAATATGTATTGTCATAGGGTCTTTACCTCACAATATAAAGCATTGTGATTTGTTGCAATTGAATTGAACTGAATATTTATTATTATGATGCCATTTTCTGCTTTGATGAAACAGGAGGCTTCACATCAAGCTCGCTCTGACAGCTGCTGTTGATGTTGGAGCTGTCGATGCAAACTGGTGAAATGTTATTTCATTTTTAACTAAATTCAGCGCCCGATGGCTACTTTGACACTGTGTCAATAAGTCCAACACTGAATCAAAATTTACATTTCCACACTCCCATTTCAGTTCAAATCATTTTTTCATTTTATATGGCACCAGTTCAGAACAACAGTTCAGTCCTTTATATTGTGAGATAGGGCCTAAAATATTCAGTGTAGAACTCCAACGATCAGACGATTTAACAGGAAGACCTCCGGCAGAACCGAGCTTAGGGAGGGGCAGCCATCTGATGCTACGAGTTGGAGGGTGAGGGAAAACAGAAGGGATGAAGGAGGGCGTGTAAGATCACAAACAACACACAGGACCGCATACGCAAACACACACCATAACTAAGGAAGGTTGTCGGCATAGTGCTCTTCTTCTTATAAAAATAACACCGACCAATCAGAGTTTGGCAAGATGAGAGCACGTCAAACATACAGATGACCATTCAGCCTGAAAACAATAACCGTGTTTTGTGACATCCGGGTTTTTTTTCTGGTTGTTGTCAGTAAAATTTAATTAGTCTTGCCAACAGCTGCTTTTAGATTATTCTTCTGTTCCTCCTGTTGTAAGCCTGCTGTAGACAATCATGTGCAGAATGCCTAAAAGAAAAATCAATTTGAGCGAATCTTCGTGCTGCTTACCATATTTCAGTGTCACCTCATTCTGGTCACCTCACATTTATGCATGCAGACCTGACTGTAAAAAGAGACAAGTGGACATTAAGCTGAGAGCATGAACGTGACTGAGATGCACAACGACTGCTTTGCCTCCAGAGGTAGAATTACGGTCCATTGTCTTGGAGGCCACTTGACCTTCCTTGTTGTGTTTGCAGTAGCGAGGGACAAGGTGAAATCCAATATGAGCTTGATAAACCACGCTGCCACCTGTGCTGAGCTTCACTGTGGGTTTCTGAGAGCAGCTGCGTGTGAGATAAAGAAAGATGTGTGCTGGTAAAGAGAGCTCAATGCCTGCTGTGGGGAAAAAGAAAATCTCCTAGATTTTGGTATCCATACACACATCAATTTCCTTAACTGCCTAATCTGATATGCATGTCTTGGGCATTGGAAAGACCCTGGAGCATCTACAGGCTCACTGCAGACATTTAAAGCCCACACAGAGCCATAACCAAGAGGTTCAGACCCCAAACTTTTTGCTGTAAGCAGAATTTTCTGCAGCCAAGATTAAAATATATTATATTATCAGGTTCTGTATCTTTTTAAATATATCTCATCTTTCCATAACCAACTGGAAAACAGTCAACCAGCCATTGGGAAACAGCCAATGGAAAGATGTAAAGTGCCAGAGACATTTTCATCTAGAATTATTTGCTTAGTTGCAGCTTCTATAGACTGTATATGAAAGTGCATTAATTGTGCATTATTCCCAGTTGCCAACAGGGGGCAACTCCTTCGGTTGTAAGAAAAGCATCAAATTGTATCACAGGTTATAAAGAGACGATCCTTCTGCTCACATGATCTATGCTTTCCTGATGGGTAACACACGACCGGCAAATAAGGCACAAGTAGCCTGTAATTGCCTGTAATTTTGTTTACCAAGTCAGGTTTTTGCAGGAAACAATAAAATAATTACATTAAATTAAATTACATAATTTCAAATACTGGGTTATTTCATGATAAATATCTGGAAAAACAAACAAAATTTCACCATCTTACATCTTTTGTACCCTATACTTTCCTGCAAATTGTACATAAGTAGAGGGTACTTGCACCTTAGTCACTCCGTAACATGACCCATGCCCCAGAAAGTACAGGGTACTTACAGTGTACTTGTTTCATTGTTTCCTGCAAAAACCTGACTTGTTGCCTGCAAATTGCATGTAAGTACAGGGTACTTGTGCCTTATTCGCAGTTATAAAGTGTTACTGTAAAAATATTTTGTTTTGGTAAGTGGTTGAAAATAGGAACCTTGTTATCATTTAATTGTTTAACTATTACTTAATTACTTTTTTTTTAGGACAAAAGGCTGGGAGCCTTCAAAAAAAATATAATACCCAACACTTGGTTGTCCCAGCATCTCTGCATCGATGTGTAGCATGCATTTCTCCTGTTCTTTGATGCCTTTAGTTAGCCCAGAACTTTGACAGATCAAGAAAAGGGTAACAAAATGTGATGCACTTATATACAAAGCAAGATTGCAGGTGGTACTTCAGGCTTTTCTCCCCATTGCTAGTCTTTGGGCTAAACTAAGCTAACAGCTTCATATTTGCTGTGCACAATTACCAAAATGTATTTCTTGTGGACTTCGGGTGCACATTTATCTCAATACTGCAAAACAAAAAGAGTAATGTTAAAATCTGATTAAATCAGCAAGACCTACACATTTGTTAGCAAGTCTTCTGTACAGTGCTGTCGTTCTATGAGCCTCTGCAACAAAAGACAGATCTCTGGCACGATCCCCAGACGTGCCATCGGCTTTACTGGCAGAGAAGTGTAATGTGTTTTGACTCCCTGCATTTGCTCATAACTCAGTGTCATTCGTTACTGAACAGCTTAAAATGCAAGTAGGCAGGGACAAGATGAGGCATCTCTTGAAATACTGAGAAGTTGGCAGTTTTAGTCTGAAAACAGAGAAACTTAATTTCAAAAGACAAAAACCTCAGCACCTTGTGAATTAAATGTCCGGGTTATTTATCAGGAAATCGGGCACATCCTCAGCCAAGCCTTTGTCCTATAGGGGACATTAAACAGGTTTTCTGTTCCAGAGTGCAAAGTGGTACATTGTCAAGTCTTAGACAGGATCATAATGTCTACAACAGCCCTTATTAGTATATGATAAATTTCTGCCAAATAAAGGAGTGTTGCTGCAGTCACTTTGCGAGGTAGCTTTACCATTCAGCGGTGGTTGGCAACTGAATTTTCAACTAGAAAGAAATCATTTTCTTAGCTTATTAGCTTAATTACAATTTTTACCGCCACTGCCACAAGAGAAGAACAGAGCAAAAACACCTCAGATCACACAGACAAGCACAAAGGACATTAAAAAATTTCATTAAGGAAATAACTGCCTGCAGTGTGACAATATTGTTGCGTGCACCATTCCCACCGCCTCGAAACAACCTGTAGTGATGCAAGCTCGTATTTAACGCACATGATCACGAGGCAGAGTCAACAAGGAAAAGTCTCACAAACAGTCAGAAACCATAACGAAACATCAGAAGAAGATAACAGCAGGAGCATCGTTTCTGCTGTTACCCTTTTATGCAGCGTCACTGAAACATTTCTGGGCCTCAAGTCTGAACCACTGATGTCAATAGTGGAGGAGCTACTGTAAGACAATCACTGATGATTCATGATGCAGCCTACAGATTGTTTGTGCCATCAGTATTTGCTTGTTATGATTACCCAAACTTTTGATTTGAAAGAAGTCCAGTTCTTATTCTGTCCAAATGTAGCCTCGATCACCACACCAGTACCACCAGCAGCAGTATCAGTGGAAAATTCAGTTCATTTCAATTCACTTTACTTCACTTCAGTTCATTCATTTTATTCAATTCATTGTATGTGCAAAATCACAACAACAGTCACCTCAAGATACTATACTGCAAAGCAAATGTCCTGAAATGATAAAAAGAAAAAAGCGAGGCAACAGTGGGATGGAAAAACTCCCATTTACCAGGAAGAAAGCTCCAGCAGAGCCAGGTTCAGGGGGGAGCATCTATCTGCTGACCGGTTGGGAGTGAGAGGAGGAAGACAGGACAAAAGACACACTATGGAAGAGAGTCAGAGATTAGTAATAACTAATGATGGGAGGGTTCTGGGTCACCTGATCCAGCCATAACTATAAACTTAACCAAAAAGTATATTTTCAAGCCTAATCTTAAAAGCAGAGCAGGTTTCTGAATCCAAACAATGAGCTTGTTGTACAGAAGAGGCCCCTGAAAGCTGAAGGCTCTGCCTCCCATCTACTTTTAAATACTTTAGGATTTACAAGTAAGACCATTGTCTGAGAATGAAGAGCTCTGTTGGGGTGATATGGTACTACAAGGTCATTAAGATAAGATGGGGCCTGATTATTCAAAACCTTGTATGTGAGGATCAGGATTTTAAATTTGGATATGGGTTTAGCAACAAAGAGAAGACAGTGCGGGAGAAATATGCTCTCTCTTTCTAATCCCAGTCGGTACTCTCACTGCAGCTTTTAAAAACAGCCTGCAAGAAATGAATTACAAACAAAGTGCAAGAGTTCTTGCCATTGCTTTTGCTTATACTTAGCATTAAAATAAAGGAGATGTGCATTTATTATGTAAAAGGCATCTTTGACATCGAAAGCATCTCAGGACAATCATAAATCTTCACATCATACACTGCTCACAAATCAATTTTCAATGCAACATTTTTGATAGCATAAAGTAATCCCTGAGCTTTTTACTCTCATTTGTCTACGTCTGTCTGCTGATGGTCAGTATCTATCTGACCTGGACAGTAATGGAGCAATTTGAAAGGATTTCTACAGAAATCATCTCAGATGTGAAAAATCAAGTGATCTGCTCATTAGAAATGACACAAAGAGTGACAGATGGTTTGATCTTTTCTCTCCTAACTGTGACCTTTACCACCAGCTTCCAATCTCCTCAAAGAAATTAGCCCTTTGTAGTGTGTTTTATTGCTTGTTGGTTACTGATTAACATCAGTAAACAATCCGACAGGCAAGATGGTCTTCTTACACATATTTTAGGGAATCAAAGGGGAGTGAATCAGTAAAGCCAGAGTGCTGGTGCCAAAAAAGTAATTGCTGGTATTAGACCTGTTATAAATTAGCTGTTGACCTATAATCTGTCAAAAATGGGTCAAATAAACCTCTCATGTAGGATATCAGGTTATTTTGAGCCAGAAAGGGCATCCCCGTGACAAGGTAGAAGCTGTTATTGGTTTTTGGCAAAGTGACAGTTATATTTAGTATATTTAGCCATTCAAAAAGTATCACTTACGTTAAAAATGTGTTTTTCAAGAGAGACTGAGGCAAGATGACAGCAGAGATTGAAAAAAATACATTACAGTTCAATAAAGACATTTTAAGTACCAAAAAATTGCAGTAACAGGGAGTCACAAAGATAAGTGCAGAATATGCCATTTCTTTATTCTATACACAACCCATTCATAAATTAGTAAATTCTTTTTACTAGTATAAGCAAAAATAATAGCCATTAAAAAATATATAAAAACATCGGGAATCACTTTTTGGCACAACATCGTTTTAACCCGTCGCTGTCTTTGGTGCTGATCTTCCAATCTGCGACTCTGCGCTCACTTCCACCCTTCTTTGTCACTCACCTTCTCACTGTTGCGCGCAAAAACACGCAGCTTGATTCCCACGTCTCCCTCTCTCTCGCTGTGTCTCGCTGTCTCTGCCACGCACGCGCACACACGCCCCCTTTAAAATATTCATTTGCGACACCTCAAAGGCCCCCAGTTTTTTTTCCCTTCTTTGTGGTTTCCACCTGTATCTTTCAGCGAAAACACTGGCGCGGACAAACACAAGCAAAACCACATTACAACTATATATATATACATATATATTCCAACTTTATTGTATTAAAGCAAGAGACTCTGAGATGGAACATCTGTTCGTTAACATGTGGAGAAAAAACAAGGCTCTGCTTTCCTCCCGATCACACATGAATCACAGGAAAGCGGTGCCCGGCTTTAGAAGCTGTCAGTCTCATTGAAGGGTTTTCATTTCTTTTGCTTGAGAAAAAATCAACCACGAGCCCGCCGATGTTGTATGTGCGTACGCTCAGACATGGCCTGAGCAAACTGTGAAACCCCCACGGCTTTAAAAATCTGCACGGGGGACCCACCGAACAGTCGCACCAGGCAGGTTCGAGTCTCTGCTGCGCTCTCTTGTGCGACAAGGTTAAACTGGCTCCCAGTTTTTTGTTTTGGTTTGTTTTTTTGTAGTTTTTTTTTTCTGCGCCTCAGTTGAGGAATTCCCCGAGTTTGGAGAGACGAGTCCCGCAGGGAGACGGCAGATTAAACCCAAGAGTCGTCGGGGGGGTTCGCTGCTTTGCCTGGAATTCATCAGAGGACATCATTGTGAAGAGGCTCGTGGCGGGGTCGTGCGGGAATTGGAAGTGGAAATGGTGTGAGCACACACGGGGGGGTTATCAGGAGCTGCTCCGTCATGTCTTGTAGTCCGTCTTTACTCCTGTTAAAGGTTTCGGATATTTCCCGGTGCGGCGGCACTGATCACAGCCTTTAACCTCTCCAGTTTTCAGGGCGCAGCGCGTTAGTCTGCACTGATGGAAGCGTTACTGCTCTCCTGCTCAACTTGGACACGATCTGGGGGCCCTTCATCAGTGTTGATCTCTCCGTTTCGGTGATCACAGGAGCGGGGGAAAATAAGACTGGGCAAGAGAGAAGAGATGAAAGACGAGTGGGTTTCCTGAGGCGCACCGTCGAATCCGGTTTTGATGCGCGCAGGTGTCCATTTCATCAGTAAATTTCCTCTCCCTCTTGCAGTGATTAAACTATCGTATACATTTTTTCTTGTTTTTCGGTGGCAACCAGAAAACACAAACCGGATAAGAAGACATTCAGCTGGAGTGCTTTGAACACAGGAATGCTCCTGGACGGATATTTGATTTGGGTTTGAGGGCAATCGTTCGGAGTTACAGGGAGCAAAGAGGAGGGGGGAAAGAATTTGGAAAGTAGAGCTTTGATTTACGGATTACTGGGCTTTTTCTTCTCCTGAACAACTGTAGACACGCTCTTTGATGTCTGAAAAGGTAAGAGAAAGTCACATGTGTTCTCCCTATTAACTGTTGCTTTTATTCTGTGTTATCAGAAGAATTATCACGACAAAAAAATGACCGGAATGCAATCAGATGTGGCAGATAAAAGAAAACTGATCTCAACGTTAAAACGAAAGGATTGCGTCTTTGCACAGATACCTTAATCTATCACTGATTTCATGCAATGTGAGGCTTTCAGCTTCAGATTTGTTTGTTGAGAAATGAAAAAAGGGGGAGAAAGAACTTTAAAGTAAACATGATAATCATCGAAAAATCCTGACAGGTTGTGTCCAAACACACAAAAACAGCACACATTATTACGATTACGTTCACTGTGATAGCAGTTAATGATTTAACGAGGTTATTAACTATGCGGTGCGCACGGTGTTTAAAATATATGGTCCATGTCATGTGACTGCTTATCGGAATAAATTAAAGACGCTCCACCATGACGATGGTCGGTCTAAAGCGCAGTGGATAATAGATAATGAATTTCTATTTTCTGCACATGGCTCCGGGTCAACAGGTCCGGGTGAGCCCCACCGCCCCCGTCTCTCTCTCTGTCTCTCTGAGCACGTGAACTTCTGTAAAGAAAGTCAAATTAAAAGAAAGAAAACCAAAGAGAGTGCTTCATCTGCATCAGCGTTACAGTGTCAAAAGTGTTTGCAAGCACAATGATCCTTTTCCTTAATTGACTTTTATGGAGAAGGATTGTCAAACAGGCAACAGGGGGCACTCTTTCAACTGCTTTCAAGCATCCTGTTGCCTTTTTAACTAGATGAGGTTTGCTGCTGAATGTCTGACATGATATCATGAAGAAGATTCACTGCAGTCTTTTTTTTTTTTCAAAAAATAGAAGAAAAAGAAAAAAGAAACAAAAAGTAAATATGCTTGAGGAGGGTGAGAATTAAAACCAAAGGATGGTATTTCATTTCATCACCAATACTGAGAAGAAGGGAAATGGATGCAACTGACGTGACTTCCTGTCTCCCATGGGGGAACTTTTCATTTATACTTTTTATTTTTTCATTTTTTTTCAATTATTTGTTTATTTATTTGCCTAAACTCGCGATCTTCCTTCCCTTTGACGTGGTTGGCCGTGGTTTTGCGGCCTGTAAGGCAGAGGATTAGGCTTGTGACAACAAAGCTTTTTAGTGCAATCCTCCAGAGAAATGTGCGACTGGTGGGAGAAGCATTAATGCTTTCATCTTACCACTTCTGTGATGGCCTCCGAGCACAAGCGTTCAGATTTCCAACTGTCTCAGCTGAGCTGCTTGGCAGTAACTGCACTGTATCCTGTGTATTGACCAGTTGTGAATTTGTTGAATCATGTTTGAGCTAAAGGACCGCTGACGCAGATTAAAACACCTACTGGTTTGGACAAGAACTCAAAAATATGATATTTCATTTATTCATATACTGTACAGGCTCTTTCTTGGTGCAGTATATCAGTCTGTTCATTGGGCATTTTGAGGATAGGCTGTATCAGTCATCAGCTCTAATTAAATGATAGTCACGATTCAGTGGGCATTACCTATTTATCTTAACCTTCTTGGCCAGTGGACAGAATAAAACCAGTGTCCTTGCATTTGCTTTGTTGGCACAGACACTGTTAGGCTCCTTTATTTCTAAAAGATGTTGAATGTTTTGTGTGGAGTTTGGAATGTGGACCCAAATGCAGATAATGAAGCATACAGAAGTGCCTTCCTAATGGTGAAGTAACACAAAACTCTGAGAAATAAACAAAAAAAAACACAAGAAGCCTGGGAATGAACAAAGGACAAAAGGAAAATAGAAGTTACACACAGGTGAAGAGAATCAGAGTAAAGGAAGGAAGTAAAACTAATGCAAGACCTGAAAAAATGATAAAGTTCAGGTGCCATCCGTCCATCCATACCACTCGTCCAATTCACAGAAATCCCAGTGGCCATAGAACAAAAGGTAACCCCAGACAGGCACCAGTCTTGCGCAGGGTTACCAAAGACACAGACCACTATTCACATTTACTAACAATTTACAATCACCAATTAAATGCACATGCTTGTCTTTGGGCTGTGGAGGGAAGTTGGAGTACCCAAAGACAAAACATTCAGGACCAGAGACAACATGCAAACTTCACACAGAAAAGCTGCAGCAAGCTGACAGGGTCCAACCAAAAATGACAAAAGCTACACGCAAGACAAGGTTTATTTGATGCAACCGTGAGGGTAGAAGCGGATATTACAAGGTAGAGCTAACGCAGGCTGGAAAACACTGGGGTCAGTATGACTTGAGGCGACTTTTGTTGTGATTTGGCGCTATATAAATAAAATTGAATTGAATTGAATTGTAATATTAAAAACTAAACAGAAAACAAGCTAAATATCACCAGAAACAAACAACAAGAAAGAATAAAAAACAAGAACAAAACAAACAGAAATCCCAAACTCAGCAGAACAAGGAGGACCTGCACCAGGATGATTGTATGCCGATGATCAGATACTTTTTCCACGCATAGCTTACCCTTACTTATTGTACTACTACACTGGTTTTGCGTTTAGGTAAATCCCACACAAATAGTGTTACTTCTTTGGCTTTTTAACATCATAAAACATACAAGTTGGTCCGAGTACTGTTTCATGTTTGTCCAATGCTCCTCTGCCAATATAATTCACCTCTCCTTGAGTACACAAAGCAGCGGCTGGTTTTCAACCTGAGCAAAACACAGATCATATATCCCCCTTTCTTCTTCTGCGAATGAGAAAAACCAGGCCAGTGATTGCAGAGAGCGGTGTGGCCCAATCAGTGTCTACATGTTTTTGTGGAAATTGTTCAGCCGTCTACAGCATACTCAATTTAAAATCACATTTACTGTTTGTTCTGAGGGGATGATGACTAACAGCAGCGGGTACCAATGCCAACGTGCGGCAAGTGAAGTTTCAGCCCTCTAATGTGAGGTCAAAATGTAATAGAGAGGAAATGGAATGAGGCCAAAAGTTGACACTGAACCCAAACCCGTGTTACAGTTTAAAGGCTGAATACCTTAAGGACTCTGCACTGGGGACACTGGGGTTAACAAGAATGTGTTCATCCAAATCCATTTTTCTTTTTCTATTTCATAGTGTGTGTGCTTTTGTGCATACAAACCTGCCAAAGTGCGTTGTAGAAGGTCCAATTTTAAATTTCACTTGCAGTGAACTGAAATTTTCAGGCTTTTCTTTTCCATTTTTGCACATGTGAACAATGGAAACTAGATCGCATCTGAATTTCAATATCTTTGACTCCTGTGTGTCATGTCTGTGCTTGTTTTCCAAGTATTTGTTACAGTGCAGTAAAAATGAATTACCATACCATTTCAGACACATGTTCTGGAAATCACAAGCGTCTGTATTTAAGAATAAAGAGGCTTGGTTTATAAACATGAACAAACCCTCATTTCAGTGCTCCACATGGGACATATGTGGTTTTAATGTCTGAATGGCATGGCTGCTGAGGGATACGCAAAGCACTCAGAACAGTTTAACACATTTTTGGGGACAATACTACTCACTGATATTTCCAATAACTTAGACTAAGTATTGTGCCACTCACTAAAAATGGCTTTTTTGTTGCCATGAGACAAGTGAGTCACTGGTTGTCATATATTGTTGACGTTTTGCATATTGCTTAGCTACATATTACAAAAAGGTGCTTTTTTAAGCTTTTAGTTTGTTTTTTTCTCAAACACTGTTTAACTATAAGGGAAACAGATTAAACATTTTAGAGGGGTAAAACAAATATGATGGCCATTCAGACACAGCAACTGGGCTGCAGCAGGAACAACACGACCTCTCACATACTGTTAGTCATGGAGGACTAACAGTATGTTTAATGCACAGAGAGACTCGCGGGTTACAATATCACTTTTTAAATATAGAGTGGAAACACATGAGGGAACCATATCAAACAGATTCAGACGTTCACATCCTCAATACGATCAGTGAATCCAGTGAATCAGTTTGGTCACACACTCACTGGCAATGATGGTGATGTTGAGAATGTCAGAACCATTAGCTAGGCCTAGTTAATAGCTCCAGTTGTGTATTTGACCCACAGTGCAGAGCTTGGTATTGCCTCTGAGTAAAGGAGACGGGGGCTGCTTTGGACTCGTGTTGAAGGGCTGTGTTATAGCAGTGGTTAGTTCTGTGTCTCGGTTTACTTTGTTTTGGGGCTTTTTGGCATTTGTAGAACAACCGTGTTCATGAACGTCGTCTTCTTGAGCTGGTCCATTTTTATGTAAAAAGAAGCACAAGAAGATTCAATTTAATTTAATTCAATTTGTATATTTTTTTTCCATATTACAACAGCAGTTGCCTTCAGGTGATTTATACTGTAAAGACCCTTCAGTAATTGAAGGAAATCCCCAGGAATCAAACCACCTATTTTGAGCCTTTGGTGAGAGTGGGAAAGAAAAACTTCCTTTTAAAAGGAAGAAACCTGCAGCAGCCATGACCGGTTGGGGTGAGTGGAGGAAGATAGGATGGAAGACACATTGTGGAAGAAGAAGAACTGATTTACTGTTTTAATGCCATTAGTCACAAAGCAACTGGCTGTAAAAGGCAGGGGGAAGAAAAGAACACGGGCAAAATACTCTCTTTATTAATGTTTTATAATACAAATGTGTAGGCTCAGGATAACTCTATAGCCTCGTGATGAGGGTACATACCACGAGGGCACAAATGCCATCAAGAGCGTGCCCAGTTCAATTTTGGTCTGGCCAGCACTTTATTGCATGTCACTCCCCTGATCTCTCGGTCATATCACCTGTCTGTCCCTGTAGCTACTGTCTTAAAAAAGAGCAATGCAAAAGTAACCGTTTGAGAAAATATTTAAAACCCAACATACCTACAATAACCTAGACTGAATGCAAATGCACTTTTAATTAAAAAAAAAAACATTCATTTAACTGTTCTTCCTTAATGATTGGTTTTAAATCATACAGACAACTTAAATGTTTAAATATAATACAAAATGCTGTGTTCAAAGTGAAAAGGCAGCACAATATTTCATCTTCTATATCATCCATGCAGGATGTATATACATAGAATTCAGATATCAGCGTCCAGCAGTTGTTCTTACCAAAGTAATACACTACATTGGATAAGCATGCCATTATCCTGCTGTGGTGTACGGGATGGAAATGCATTAAATAAATTCTTGAGAGAAGAGAGAAGCCCCCCTCTCTTCATACCACTGTCAGTCCTCTGTGAAATGCTGTCATACCTTTCCTGAACTGTGTCCGAACATATCAGATTCCTTTTTTTTTTTTACAGGAGAATGCTCCTAGCACACTGGGGGACTGAAGGAGATGGATATCTCCTTGGCTCTCCCGGCTCAAGAAGTCCACATTACCATTTAATGATGTTTACATCTGGTCACTTGGAAGGTCAAGTGAGGTGCTGATCCTCATTGTGGTGGTCACAACAGCTGTTTTGAATTCAAGCTGCAGTGTGTGTGCAGGGCGTTATCTTAGACTGTGAAAGTCTTTCTTCAATTATACATTAGCTTGCAGAACTCTTCTGGCCTAAAGACTTCCAGGAGTTGCACCATTAAGGTACAACACATACTGCAGTAAAACACACAGTAACAGTTAACTGTCAGGTGCAGACACCCTCTGGCTTTTTTTTAAAGGTAGGGAAGAGATGAAAGAGTGACATCACCTTTATAGCACCTGTATAGGGTTTGGTAAATGCACCAAACCCTATACATTTTAGCACCTTCTCTGCACCTTTTCTGTGAAACATCAGTCTCTCCTTGCCAGCAAGCTTTGATCCCCCCAATCATCCCCACCCCTTTGCCAAATACTGTTTACTTCTTTGCTGCGTTAAATAATTTAGCAGTTTTTGTGACAGACACATTTTCGATCTGAGCACCAACTGTTTGGCTTGTTTGGATCCTGTTTGCCTCGAGGTGTATCGAACACTGATTGTCAGACCTTATTAAAGGCTGTCACATGCTACCTGTTGCTTTAACTGTCAAGCTCCTGAGCTGGAAACACACAAACACACCTGGCTTCCCCAAAACTACATTATAGTTCATATCTCTAAAAAAAATGTGTTTAAATTACTTTGCAGCACTTGTTTTTGATAGTTCATGTTTTTGGTCTGTGGAAAATAAAACCCACTTTCTTTTTCTGCCTTCTTGGCTCGCAGCAAAATTTAGAATTCATTTCAAAATGTTATTACATGCAAGGACTTGCATAGCCCCTGCTTGTGCATCAGTATTTCTTAAGACTGTCTTCTAGCAGCCATCTTCTTCCATAATATACATATAAACAAGGCATGCTAACTATTATGATTACTAATAATT
>NW_005187606.1:103348-110588 GCF_000239375.1 Pundamilia nyererei
ATTTAAAAAAAGACAATAATGCCATAATGAGAAAATGTTTTTCTAAACTCTGGAGGATTAAAAGCAAGTACAAGTAAGACTGTGCTCAGCATTTCTCACACCACTGATGTTTCCTGCTTTCTTCTTTGACTGCGCTCCTCCTTTGTTCTTGTCATAAACTGCTAAAAGATTACTTTTGTATTGGCAGGAGCTCCACCTGCATACACTGGTATTAATAAATTGTGCAGACAGTATAGATATATTGTGTGGAAGTCACTGTAAAGGGTCCTAACAAGATGTTTTACCATTTGCAGAAAATGAACAACTTATTATTTGAAAAAGTCTAAAATGAATGTGCAGATTGTAAACTGTAAATATTTTTGGCAATTTTAATCACTGTACACAGTGTCCTTTGATTTTATACCACTGATCATGCAAAAAAAAAAAAAAGCCATTTGAAGCTATCACTTTGATCCGTTGCAATGACTCATTTAATATGTTGGATTTTAAAGTAACACAATTAAATATTAATTGCTGTCACCCAAAGGTTCACACTGAAGCCAAACAGAAGCCTAGAGAATCATTTAATATTCAACACGGTCTTTTTCAGCTTTGAGCTTGAACCCTCCAAACATGGGGAATAGAGGTGATGTTGCATTTGACACCTGAGCATATAGCTAATGCTCTCAGGATCATCAGTATTTTAGCTAAAGGGCAAAGTGAGTTGTAAACATTGTACTTGATGCTAAAGTTGCACATGTGTTATTGAAACTGACTAAAGAATAACTGAATCAAAACATTATACATGAAGATAAAGAGCATCCAGGTACCTTGTGAGTTACTCCACACCAAGCATATGAATCACTTATTAAGTACTGTTTTAAACATTTTCTAATGGCAATGTGAAAAAGGGCATGGGAAAAAGTGAGGTAGTGTTAGTACATTTGGATGGGGCAGAAAACCTAACGCTAAGTAGCTCTAGTTCCTAAACCTAACCAATCCAAGAACGACAATGAAACTATGAGTGAAGTGAGTGTAGCCAATAAAGTAATCCCAAATAGCTGTTGGTGGGTAAATGGACTGATTCTTATATAGCGCTTTTCTACTCTAGCAGACAAAAGCTTGAAGCATGCCACAGTCATCCAGTCAAACAAGCATTTCTTTTATGCTTCAAGTATCTTGCCCAAGGCCCCTTCGCATGCAGACTGGGGTAGCCAGAGATAAAACCATCAACTTTCAGATTAGTAGGTGACCTGCGCTACCTCCTTAGCTATCCCTAGGGTGGGGGTGGGGGTTTGATTGGTGGATTAATAATATTATAACACTTTTACGTAGTTACCAAAAGCTCAATTTATTGTATCACCTCAGGGTGCTACAATAATACAGAGAAAACCCAACAGTCAGACGACCCCGTGCAAGCAAGCACTTGGCGACAGTGGGAAGGAAAAACTACCTGTTAACGGGAGGAAATCTCTGGCAGAACAAGGCTCAGGGAGGGGCAGCAATCTGCCGCAATCAACTGTGGAACTGTGGAATCAAACAGCAACATTTGCTAACTACTGCTAATTTTGGGGGAATGCTGTTGAACACAAAATGTATTTAATTAAGTGCTTTGCAAACCTTACGGCTCAGCCAGGTTGTTCATGGCTACAGTGGCTGCAGTTAGGGGGCTAGTGTGCTACAACATCATGTTTGGAATGATGCAGTACTCCAAGCTCAGTGATAGGAAGTTACTGTCCACACAAACAACCCTCAATCACTGCAAGGCTTGTTGGATCAATACGTCCTCATAAGTCAGAGCCCCTGACCCTGACTGCAGCTCATTATTGCCCTCTGGAGATGAGGCTGACACACACACACATTCTTACACAATGACACACACTCACTCATGCACAGGTGTTGTCTCTGCTACCAAGCCAACCATCCCCAAAAGGCTTTAAATATCCTTACGTAGAAGGCTGGGACTGCCTGCATACTCACACACACACATGCACACACCCACAGGCTGCAGCCCAGTGGTGCACGGAGAATTGAGTGCCAGGGGGGCTAACAAGTGGAGGAGATGCACTCAGGGAATAGAGCTGATGAACCGAGCAAATGACAAGCAGACAAGGGACTTTCATACTGTTAATAGCATTTCTTAGTATACTCTATTTTATTGTTTTTCATCACCATTAGGGAACATATGACTAAAAGATCAATCTGCCAGTCTTGGCACATAAGTCAAGTCTTAAAGACTTAAAATAGTGATTCCCGACACATTCAGTTACTTTACTGTTCTGCAAATAAAACTGCTCCTACATCACCCTGAGGATTTTTATCAGAGAACGTGTGGTTAAAAAATGATATTTTAATGTTCTGTCAGTTTACAAAGTGATTTGGATATTTAGAGCAGCTAATGGTTTCAGCACTTGTTATAAATGTAGAAGACGTGATTAAAAGATCAGCTTTCTTTGCATCACTTTCAGTTCTGCTGTACATTTGTTAACACTGTTGCAGTTTGAGTAAGTGTGTGTGCTCTCGTTCATGAAGTGTTAATGGTGTTGTACCTCTTATCCAAACTTAATAGTGTTTGTCTTAAAGGTTTGCGCCTCCCCTTCCATAACATGTATTTTTCAGCCTCTGTCTCCCTCATGCATGGAGGCCGTTCTCCTGGTAGACACAAATTGTTATGAGGAGCTGATACCAAGGAAGCACTCCCTCGATTGCCAAACTGCTCAGGAGGTGATTGATCGTTTTCAGTCAAAATACGAAGCAAACAAAGCAGGGGTTATTAGGTAGGTACCCTCAGCATTATTTTCTCACTAGTTTCATAGTTTCAATCAGCTTAAACCAGGTTAAGACAGAGGCTGTTAAGAGCTCGTGTTTGTGTGTTTCTTTTCTGTGCTGATTTTCTCTACTTTATTATAATAAATGACTTTGGGGGATTTTATGTAACTTACTCACTCTGGTCTTTAAAGTTTCAAAGCTTCTTTGCCTTAGTCCACAGCTGAGTCAGCATCCCATACTTCCTCAGTGATAAATCTAACCAAACACCAGACAATTGTACTTGGATGATGGATAAAATTAGAGCGCAAAACAAGATGGCATACATAGTTTGTGTTTGATTTGAGTGTGTATTTTCTTTGTGTTGCTATACAGATACAAATATTGCCAATGTCTTACAGTGAACTTAATGATGTAAGTAAGGTAAGAATATTATACTCTAAATATCAGAGGGCTGCTACATCATTATTCATTATGTAATCTGCTTCTGCTCCTCTGTGCATTTGTAGAATTTTCTTCTACCAAATAAGACGTCTAAATAGTAGGAATTACAATCGCAACCACAAAGTGTCTGACATGCATCATAAACTTCATTTCTTTGTTGTATCCATGTTCTAAACTACTATGGAGTTAACTCGTTTATGAGTCCACGCAATAGAAAACAAAGGTAGAGATTCAGTTTATTGCAGTTTAATTAGGATAAAATATTTGGTAATTTAAAAAATCTGCAAGTATAAACAAGACTGGTCAAGAAGAAGAAAGACAAAGAAAGACAAGAAGGATGATGGTAGAGACAGTCGCGTACAAAATGGTAGTAAGACAAACTATCGTATGTTTTGCCACTTTTGGCTATGTGGCTATTGTTGTTGGGAGTGACGGAAAGGAAGAACTATATCAGAGGGACAGGTTTAGCTTTTTGGAGGCAAAGTTAGAGGCAAGTTTGAGGTAGTTTGTGCAGATAGTGGATATTACGGTGGCCCTGAGAGATCAAGCAGATTGCAACTTCAGAAAACACTGCCTAATAGAAAAAATGCTCTAAAAAAGCAAAACAAAACCAACCAACAACAGCAACAACAATAAGACAAAATGGAAGTGAGGAAATGATAAGCTCACAGACCAGCTTTGAAAAAGAAGCAGAGCATTTATTAGTATTGTAAAGGAGGAAAGGGGTTAGGTAATATGTCTTATAATCACATGATTCATATTAGCTGAATGCTATTAACTGTTTACTGTTAGCATGTTACTTGTCACATTACTGTTTTCCCCATTTGACAATTTTGTTTTCTTTTTGTTTCTGATTTGTGTTTTTGCAGCCATTTTCTGTTTGCTGGTGTTTTCTTAAGTTGCAGTGCATTTGATCTCTAGGGGCCACCGTAGAATATACTGGCAGAAGGATGTGGAAGACTGAGCTGCTAGGCAAGAGGAAGAAAAAAAAACAGAGAGGAGGTTCATAGATGTAGTGAGAGAGGGCAGAGGGTGATGCAAGGGGGTGAGATGGAGGCAGAAGGTCCACTGTGGCAACGTCTAAAGGGAACAGCAGGAAGGAAAGCCAAGCAAGTAACATTCATTTTGGATATGCTGGAATATACATTTTATGTTAAGGTGATTGTCCTCTTTAAAAAACCAAACAAACTCCATAGCATTTTGTTTTTGGTGTCAAATGGCAGTACGTTACGTTCAAGCTAAAAAGAACGTCTGGTACAATTTGTGCTTTGTATTCTCAATGCAGGAAGGTGATGTGCAAAGGCCTGTACAGGCTAGCTGTGAAATGAACATAAATTCTCTGTTTTTTTTTCACAGCACCTGCATTTACTTTTGTTGCTCCCACCCCACACACATCTGGCCAGTGAGTGGACTGAACAGATGGTCTCACATTGTTTGTCGTGACGCATTTTGATTCACTTGGATTTTTCTCTGTGTGAAAACAAACCAAACCACGGGGAAAGGTTTACAAACTCATCAACTGATTCAGACCAACAACTTAAAACAGCAGCCCCCAACCTTTTTTGCGCAGCCGGTTTAATGTCAGACAGTATTTTCACAGACCGGCCTTTAAGGTATGAAATGATACGACCAAGACAAAAACTGTGGTTTTTTGTAAATATAATAATAAACGTAAATTCACTGTATTGTGTAACTTTATTAGCAGCATCCTCCTGAAATGCACCAACAACATTGAGAGTAACATCCTCCTCTCTGTCTCTTAATGCTCTCTGGTCACTATGGTAACACGTAAATATTTCTTTTAAAAAAATGACACACAACTACAACATGGGAAAAGACAGGGACCCGGGGGTTGGGGACCGGTGCCCCCAAGAAGCCTGTGTCTGTGGTAGTAGTTTCTTTTTTGGTCACTTCCAATGACTGAAGCTTTAAAAAAAAGGTGAATTTGCTATATTCAAATGTTCTTTGAGGTCTGAGTCAAGGGACAACTTGCAAGATGGTAATTGGGCCTTCAGACTTTGGATAGTAATAGAGCAGGAACTGAGTACCTCTGCAGGTTGGATCTCACATGGACATAGACTGATATGCAGCTGTGTGTGTGTGAGTGTGTGTGTATTTATACTATTTTTGTGGGAGGAAAGAGATAAGAAGACTGATGCAAATGTGATTAAAGAAAGAAAAAGTCCGACATTTATGGTTCCACGGCAGAGTAGTAATTACGCACAGACACGCACACAGAATCGACTAGTTATCTGACCGGCACCTTAATCAGCCAAACTGAACAGAAGCGTGTGCCTGTGTGTGCCTCACAAGGGTTTCTGCAGACCAACTCATCACTACCAGAGATTATAGAATGCATGAGTAATTTTCTACCAACATCCATGTTTTCCGTGTCACATCTACCTTCTCCCTCTCCTACATTATACATTTTACCATCTGCCATTTTGACAGCCTGCTTGGAAAGAAGATACTTTTATACAGTGTTGCCTCTGTGGGGCTTTTTTCTGTTCCTTTGTCTTCTCCACTGAATGCTGTTTTTTTGTGGAAGTGGAGCAGAGGGGAAAAGCATCTGTTCCTGCTTCATCACTATGCATAAAGGTTAGGTATTTGTGCCATCTGTAAACAAAACCTGCTCTGAGACAACCTACATTACACCCACAGGCGCTAGTCAGATATAAGTATGGAAGATTATAGTTCAAATTCTGCATGTTCCACAGTGTAGTCGGGTCTTCATAAGTGAGTAAACTGTAGCATTAAGCTAGCTACGTGGGATTTGTGTTTGACTTCAAAGGAATACAATAAATAACATAATGCAAATATAATGTTGAAGGCAGCGTTATTCTTCAAGATATACGTTCTGCAGGGAACACGTCCCTCCTTCCAGAGGTGGATATACCTGCATATACACACCAACGCTCCTCCAATTTGTCCAAATGGCAGTAAAAAGATAGCAAATCTTTTCTATCGCTCTCTTTTTTTCTTTGTTTTGGAATGGAAACATAATAGCTCTTCAAACTGCCAATCATTTAATAATTTTTGTATGCGCCATTACTCCAGAGAACAACCATTATGAACTTTTCTGCTCATTATTTCAATGTAGCACGTGGAAAAAAAATAAAAAATAAAACTTGCGACAGATTATATTTGAACTTGGGCACTTCCATCTGATGCAACACAATGAGAACGAAATGCAACACCGACGAGGTGCAACACAAATGCAACAAAACTGCAGTGTGGAGTACAGACATGGGGTGGCATTAGGGTGGAATGTGGACCTGTTCTAATTATACCAACCACTGAGTGCATGTCGAAATAACATGCATATGCTAATCAGCTACAGCAGAGTTGTATACCATTGATCGTCCTGGCAAACCTTGGGCGTTGGCATTCACATGGTTTTTATTCATACCATCTAAACTAAGCACAACCCCTATGGAAGTGACATCTGCTAGCAGAACGGCTATTAGACAAAAAGCAGCTCAGGAAAAGTTTAGGTAACAAGGCAAAGGGTCCAGGATGTCCTCGAAAAATCCTCTATGGAAATCTAATCAAGCGGTCTCTGGCTGGGAAAAGCCTTAACCACCCTTCAGCCGTGGCCATGCCCAGGCATGATCAGAAAATTATTGGCAGCTTCCTGTATAGACTAATAAATGAGTCTTATCCTCAGGTATAGTTCAGGTGTAATGCACATACTTTCCTATTACACACACACATGCAGTTATGCCTTTTAACAAGAGTTTTTGTGTGAAGCAGAAGCTGTGCTTGGTGTTAAATGCCTTTGAGAACAGCTCAGGCTGATACAACCTATTTTTGTCTCTGATGTAAGTTTGTTTATGAGGTTTTCCTGAAGGCGTTCCTGAGGACTTTTTCCTAAAGTATATCATTGCCCTGTTTTTCCATTCATTCTACATCACCGTTCATTTCTACATGAATAAGTTTGAAAGCATAACGTGGATCTCCAAAAATAGTCCATCATAGCATTGCAAAGTGCATATTACACACAAATTCAAAATCTAAATACTACAACTGTGAATGTCAAATACTTGCTGGC
>NW_005187606.1:111323-113010 GCF_000239375.1 Pundamilia nyererei
ATTGACATGAGATATTGAGTCTCGGCCAGAACCCACATACTCAACTGTGTGTGTGTGTGTGTGTGTGTGTGTGTGTGTGTGTGTGTGTGTGTGTGTGTGTGTGTGAAATGTGTTCATCTCCCTGTTACTCGACACCTGATTTTCAGGAGTGGTTACTCAGTGCTGGCAGCAACCAGCTGATAATTAAAGCAGACCTGAGGAGAGAAAGACAGAAGAGAGGAATGAGCAACAAGCTGAAGCAACGAGCCGTGAGGCCAAAGAGACGGCGGGCCTTCTGAGACTTTATATGTTTAAATGCAAGCAGTTTAGATTTCATGTTGTGTGTATTTTTTGTATTTTTTTGGAACATGTGCACCAAATACGTTTTTCTTTCTGTTATTTCTCTCTCTTTCTCATTCTGGCTGCCTGTGCAACTAAACCGAATCCACCCACCTCCACTGGCACACATTGTCGTGTTATTTTTGCTTCTGAACCATCTGTAAAGCTGCTGTATCACTTCACCTGCACACCATCCACAACCTTGGTATCTTGTTTTCTAATTTGGGAAAATTCCATCTAACAGGAGGGAAACGTCTCTTCTTGTTGCAGTTCAGGATCTTTGTTTTCTTCTACATACAGATATGGCCTCTGTCCTCTGTAACGTAGTATTTACAAAGAAAGCTTCCGAGAACCACAAGCTCGAGGATTTCTTTGTTGTTTTTTTCCATGTAAAACAGTAAAATAATGAATATAAAATACTTAATATCAAAACTGATTTCTTTGTGGTTATTTTTAAATTGTATTAACTTTCAGTCATCTTCAAATTTTGTCTGATGACAAGCTATATTACTAAAGTCATATTTCTTTTTTTAAGAGACAAACGAACAAGCCAATTTATTAATCTTTGAAGATGGAACAAAACAAAAATGACTATTTTTGTTTGAAAATGTTTGACAGTAGAAACTGACTCTTATTTTGGTTGATCAGAAATCTGACTTGTGACTGACTCAGAGCCAAACATCTACTGCGTAGGCTGATGCTTAGTTGTCATTCTAGCCTAGTGGAGTCTTTGTTTTCTTTTTCTTTGTACTTTCGTGAGTAGAACACCTTAAACCTAAGATTGTTTTTTTTAGTCACATTTTACACTACATCCCACAGACTTGTGGTATCCTGGTGTCCATCAAAATTTTACACATTTCAGAAGGGAATCGCTGTCTTGCCAGCTAAGATTTCAATGTGGGGATTAAGTTTAGGAACAGAAATGCAACATGCTGACTAACACCACTGTGCTCTGGGTCATCTTTCTTTCCAGGACATGTGAGGACACGTGTCTCTGCTGATCACTTTGTGGTGCTGAACATCCCTGTCTGACCCATACTTATTCATTTTATTGAGAATAAGTGAAATTTAAATGTTGCCAAATGCATTTCTTGTGCTACTACTGCATTAATGCTTGCCAGGGGTATTATTAGTGTTATCTGTCTTCACTTAAATAATACACATGGTAAATGGTCTGTATTTGTATAGCGCTTTACTTGGTCCTAAGTACCCCCAAAGCACTTTACACTATACACAATCATCCACCTATTCATGTCACACAGCGGAAATTTGTGTTTTTATGTTTTATCAATCTGTGTATTGGTACATAGTGTTGATTTTATTTGCATGATTTTATAGTGATATTTATATTGCATGTTTGTTTATTGAT
>NW_005187606.1:114295-131453 GCF_000239375.1 Pundamilia nyererei
CCTTACATGCTGTCATTGGTTAAATGGATCAGTGTAGTGCAAGACCATGGCTCTGTTTCACAGCTACAAACAGAATCACATAGAACAGATAAAGGAGTTCTTTCAAGCCAAAAACATGTGATATCAGCTGTGAAAACTGTCATATGTGGCCATATTTCTTATTCAATTTATATAATTAACTATTTAAAGAATTAAAACTACAGCTGCATTTTTTGGAACTTAGGCTCTTACTTGTACTGTACCCCTTTATAGAAGAAAATATATATTGGTATGTATTCACTTTGCATGTTTTTACATATGAAATTTGAAAATGCAACCCTGCTTTTTTGCTGTGTCTCCAGTCGCTCTGCGCTCTGGGTAACAAATGAGCTACAGATGCTTTTTGAATAATTTTGACTAATGTCTCTATTTATGTTCAGAAAAGAGCCTCACACAGTGTTTCTATTGGAGGTGAAAACACAAAATTAGCTATAGTACAGTACTATTTATATCTTGTGTTCAAGGAATTTGTAATTAAACAGGTCTTGAGCTTTCTGAAGGTAGAGCAGGTCATCTACTGATCGGAAGGTTGGTGGTTCGATTCCTGGCTTCCCCTAGTCTGCATGCCAAATATCCTTGGGCAAGATACTAACCCTAATGCTCTCCGATGCATCCATCGGAGTATGAATGTGTGCGAATTTTACTTAGAAAGCATTTAGAACAATGTGCTTGTGCAAATGGGTGAATGCACAAGTTGTGTAAAGCGCTTTGAGTGCTCAGAAGAGATGAAAAGCGCTGTATAAGAACCAGTCCGTTTACTGTTTTAATTCCAGTCAAGTCCTTGTAGTTGGCCATTTTCAGATTAATCTTTTTTTGTTTGTGTGTTAAACTACTTAACACTGAGTTATTATCAAGAAAAATGCCATTTTAAAGAGAGCAATGTTGTCTGTCAAACCCCTTTTGACAGACAAC
The DNA here is from genome assembly GCF_000239375.1 of Pundamilia nyererei. Lineage (NCBI taxonomy): Eukaryota > Metazoa > Chordata > Actinopteri > Cichliformes > Cichlidae > Pundamilia > Pundamilia nyererei. The sequence goes on from NW_005187606.1 coordinate 115,247, forward strand.
ATTGCTCTATAAAACTGCATTTTTGCATCAACAATCTCATTCTGAAAGTTCTGCTAGCTGAAAATGTGGCATTTCTCTGCATGAGGTGCAGCGTGTCTTTAGAAATTTAGAGGAAACTGAAGGACAAAAGAACACCAAGTCTTAAAAAACATCTATAGCAGAATAGTACCTGAAAGTCATGTTGTTAAGAAATAGGAAAAAATCCACCAAAGAACAGACACAGAACTTAAGAGATACTTTTTTTTCTTTACATGTGATATTTCATGTTTGCAAATGTGCTTGTAGGAAAATATAAAGAAATGAGGAGGTGACTCATTTTTTTCCACAGTACTGTATCAAACAAGTTATTGGAGTCAGTGTTGTTGCAGTTTACTAGTATTGGAAGTTCAATTTTAAGAGTCCAATTTAGAGAAATAACACCATCTAAATAGTTTAGATTCTAGATCCAAACTAGATTTTATTTTCCCAAGAAGTGTTTTGTTAGATCAGCTTAAGTTGTTGCCATACAACCAAACATCATCCTGTACTTTCCATTCATGGAATAATTATTATTGATATAAGTAAACAACCTAATGCAAAGGTTGACATCTGATCACTTTTTATGACATGACATAATACTATAGGTCAGTGTTTCCCAACCACTGTGCCGCACAGTGGTGTGCCATGAGAAGTGATCAGGTGTGCCGTGGAAGATTATCTTGTTCCATCTGATTAAGTGACCGGCGTGAGTAACGGGCAGAACAATTACATTCTCTTCCACTAGAGGGCAGTACAACTACCTGCTCTAATAAACGGGTTGCCAACTGCCAGTAAAACAGAAGAAGACGAAGAAGAAATTACATAATAGTCATGTTGCGAGTGCGATGACGCAGCGCATAATAGCAATCGATAAAAATTTGAAATGAAAAAGTAGTCAGTCTGACCTGAGTCTTGGAGAAAATTCTGACCCAAATGAAGGCCCAAGCATGAGTAGTGGTCAGATACCAAAATCGGTGTACTGGCTGATTCTAATATACCTGGTGTGCGAGGGGGGGGGATGATCAGTATGCTTTTTGTGACATTTTTGTTTGGTGGTGTGATTTTTCTAATGTGAAATATGTGCCGTGGCTCCAAAAGGTTAGTAAATGCTGCTATTGGTGACAATAAAAGGCTGTTTTATTTTAGGATAGGTCCAGGATTTTTTATTTTTTATTTTTACGGATGACATCTTTGGCAATAATGAATAAATTATGTGACATATTGATCCTATTCTTTCCTGTCTTTTGGTTTCTTGTTATTGTTAGCTCTTTATTGATTATGGATGCATCATACATAGAAGTAGCCTATTCCCACATTACCCAAATGGTTGTCTCAAAAATAGACCAGAAGTGGAACACCATAAAAGATCAGGGAACACTGTGTTTGTTGTTACTGGTACACATTGACGGCATTTGCCCTTGCCAAAGCCTCCAACGCAAAGACATCCACTAATTTAATTTACAGCCACTCTCCATAGTGTTTTGGGACAAAAGCACAATTTTTGTAGTTTTCCCTCTTTACACTATCATAGTGGATTCAAAATCAAACAATCAGCATGTGACTGAACTACAGACTTTAATTATTGGGGGGTTTTACAAAAACCATTTAAAAATAAGAGCCATGCACCTTCAGAGGTTCAGAATTGATGGGACAGCAGACTGACAAGCAGTTTTATGGCCAGATGAGGCCTCCTCGCTAGTTATTTTATGACACACGAAACAAGAATAACATCAGACATTGTGGCTCAAGAGTTTGGTGTGCGCCTTGTAATCGGAAAGTTGCCGGTTCGAGCCCCAGCTCCGACAGTCTCGGTCGTTGTGTCCTTGGGCAAGACACTTCACCCATTGCCTACTGGTGGTGGTCAGAGGGCCCGGTGGCGCCAGTGTCCGACAGCCTCCCCTCTGTCAGTGCGCCCCAGGGCGGCTGTGGCTACACTGTAGCTTGCCATCGCCAGTGTGTGAATGGGTGGATGATTGTGTATAGTGTAAAGCGCTTTGGGGTCCTTAGGACCAAGTAAAGCACAATAGAAATACAGGCCATTTACCATTGATTAAAAAGCATTGGATTTGTATTGTGTCACTGTAGTTTTAATGTAATTTTGAGAAGGCAGGTTTCATTGTCAATGTCAACAATAAAGAGATGGTTTCTTGAATGTAAATACATGAAGAAATGGCAAGATTTACAGCAAGGTGTGAACCACTGATTACACTGACCAAGAAGGTCAGACTGGACTTTGCAGGAAAATATTTAAACGAGCCAGCACATTTGTGTAAAAGAAAAAAATATCTTTGGACAGATGTGTAGTTTTTCCTCTTTTTGGTGGCATCCACTACTTTAAAACTGAAATCTCTAGCCCCAATGATTTGTAGAACAATCACAGATAATAGAAATAGTTTTTTACCCGTTAAACCAATTTGAATCTGGGATATTTCTTCTTTTTTTCAGGTAACAGATGTCAGGAGGGCCATTTTAAAGTATTGTCTAACATCTTTCTGTAAAGCATTCAATTATTTAAGTAAAGCCTCTATAAAAGCCATTTTTAGCAGCTCTAGAAGATGGCTGCTTAAAAATGTCACTTTTCCTTCTCTGCATAATTACAAAAGTCCTTCATAACAGCTTTATGCCTGTGACAAATTTGCTTTACTTGCTATAACTGATCTCATGTGATTAACCTATTCCAACTAAAAGCTAGTCAAACAAAGCGCACACAAGCAAATTAATATTTTACTGTGATAAAGCTGGGCATAAAATATGATCACAACAGTGAACTGTGGGTCAGACTACAAAGTCACTGAGTCCTTCACTTTCTGCTTGTAGATTTGGCACAAAGATTTATGTGCACACTCTCTTTTTTCACTTGGGTTAAAATGTTAAATGTATGGATTTCATTTTGAAGTCCTTCAGAAAAGAAAGAAGGAAATCTAGGAGTGGCCTCTCAACAGTTTGTGCTTTCAAAGGAGGAGATGTAATTCATGTGTTGCCTGAGCTCCTCGCTGGCCTCTGTGTTGCCAAGTTGGAGTAAAATAGCAGCTCTGCATAGTAAAGCAAATATAAAACTTCCTGGGAGGAAAGTCTCTTCAAAAAATTGCCAACAGTCACTGTAGTCCCAAGGTGCACTCGCCTGGCAGCCAGTCAGAGACCAAAGACATAAGAGAGTTGGCTCAGTGCTGAGATTGAGTGAGCAAGACTATGATTAGGATGAATGTTGAGCAAAACGAAGAGGAGGAAGGCTGGGATAAGTGATGATGTCACCCTCCAGATGGAGAGGTCGACCTTTTTTTAACCTTTTTGACTTGGATTTCTCACACGTGCGCACAGCAAGGGAATGTTAGGAATCTGCTGTATGGTTGGAATCTCACAGTCTTCAACCCACACACACACACACACACACACACACACACACACACACACACCACTTGAACAAGTGCAGATTGGAATTCAGCTCCTTGCTTCATGCCTCTGTTCTCTAACTTAACCTCACTAGGGACTGGAGGCGATCAAGAAGCCCAGTTGCTTCCACAACAGCCTCTTCTTTTTCACACCTCACAGCTGTGCCAGTTTTGTCCAACACTTTTCTTGTTGCCATTCACCCTCAGCAGCACTTATAATAGCTGGAAAGCAGCCTAATAAGGAATTGTTGGAAGGAGAAATTACAAGGAAATTGGCCATAGGAAGTAAAGCAGCCAGGCCAGGGGGACACACACAGACACGCGATGACTCCAGTGGTGTGAGAGTTTGGCTTGCCATGGCTCTCTGGATCCACCCATCCTAATGGTTTTGGCCTGAAGGAGGATGAGGGCTGATGCTTTCTCCTTTTTTCCTTTCTCCTTCTTTAGCCTATTGAAGCCTGGACAGTGTGGAGGAGAACAATTAGGGATGCTACCCTGCTGCTCTGACACTGCTGTAATTGCTGTTGTTTGCATCTGTACTTTTATCGCAGTCATTTTGTTTTTCTCGCATTGTTGCTGGGTTTGTTGTGGTTGCTATTCTTGTTCACTGGATCAGTGTTGCCTCAGTCTGTAGAGGGAGCCAGAGGCATTATTGGTAGAGCGCAGTAAACCTGTCACTGTTGAAAATAGCACTTCTTCATTATACCATGAAGAAGTGCTATTGCACTGCACTTTTGAACACATTCAGACAAGCAAACATTTGATCCTCTTTCAAACACAGTGGCTGTACACTGAATATATTTTTTACAAATAAAATATATACTCGGGCAGCAGTAGATGTGTTTGGTGCACACAAGCTTTTTTTTTTTTTTCTTAAGCAGAAACCTCATGCCAGCTCTGATGTGTGAAGCTCTGTGTTTGAAATGTTATGGTCTGGGGTTGTTTCACCACCTTTGTGACTGGGCACCTTGCAGTCATTGATTCAACTCTGAAGTCTGCATCACATCAAAGGGTGCTTGTCTGCCTGAAAGTACAGGTTGAAGTCCAGAAATGGACCTTTCAAAAACACAATGATCCTAAGCACACTCAAAAATACACCAAGGAGCGGCTAAAAAAAAGAAAAAAGAAGAAGGACTGTGGATATCCTAGTCGAGAGAGAAAGCCTACTTACTGTAAAAGCTTTGGGGATCACTTGAAGCAAATATATGAAAGGAAATTTTGCAATTTCCAATTAATTATTTCTACTAGGAGAAAAAGTATATGCTTCTTAATCCAAGCCAACGTGTCATGTAAAGGGGTGCTGGATGACCCAATATAATACCACCTTCAGCACTCATGTGAAAGACCTGATAAAGATTTTATGCTGTAAAATGTGCATGTTTTCTTATATATTCCTCAAAAATAAACAAAATAGTGAGTGGCTCACAGGAAAGGCAGATTAACACTTAATGTTAATGATAAAACCGTGACCATCAGCACTATAATTTACTATCAAAGTCGACTTCAAACACAACCTTGTGTCTGCAAGCGCTCACTGTTTAGCATAATGTCCAACAGCACTGCTGCTCACTGATGATCTGATGATAAAGAAACCAAGCAATACTCTTGCTTGGTTTCATATTTCATAACAGCTGCTCTGCAATGGCTACTATCAAAGTACTATGATAAGATCACTCACGACAACCAATGACATGGTTACGATCATGAACCTACTCCTTTGTCATCTTGGTTGTGTCCTGTTAAAAAAGGTCCAGGGCGCTCTGGAGCAGGTTATCATCGAGGATGACTCTGTTCATTGCTGCATTCCTCGACTCTGACTAGTCTTCCAGTTCCAGCTGCTGAACCCTCGCTCACAACAGCATGATGCTGCCACCATGCTACTTCACTGTAGGACTGGCATTGCCCAGGTGATGAACAGGGGCTGCTTTCCTCCAGACATTTTGGCATTCATAACAAACAGTTCAATCTTTGTTTCACTGGACCAAAAACTTCGTGTTTTTATAGCCAGAGAATCCTTCAGGCACCTTTTGGCAAACTCTAGGCAGGCTGTCATGAGCCTTTGCTAAGGAGTTGCGTCAATCTACCATATAGGTCTGGTTGTTGGCACTTCCTTTTTTCCTTCTGGAAGATTATCCTTTCTTCACATAGTAATGCTGGAGCTCTGTCAGAGTGACCATTGGGTTCTTGGTCACCTCTCAGGCTGAAACCCTCACTAAGTTTTGTCAGGTGACCAGCTCCAGAAAAAGTCCTGGTTGTTCCAAGCTTTTTCCACTTACAGACAATGGAGGTCACTGATGCTACAGAAATTTTTGTGAACCTTTCCCCACATTGATACAATCCTGTCTCTGAGGTCCACAGACAATTCCTTGGGCTTCATGGCTTGGTTTGTGCTCTGATGTACACTGTCAACTATGGAACCTGATATACATAATAGTGTCCCTGAATTTATCACAGGTGGACTCCAAACAAATTGTAGAAACATTTGACAGATGAAACTGTCAGTGTGGAAACAGGATGTACCTGAACTTTTAGTGCAGAGGCTGTGATTACTGTCCATGCTGTATTTTTCTTTTTGCTTTGAATAAATTTAAATTAAATAAAGTTTTTCAAGAAAACTTCTTTCACTTTATCAGTATGGGGTATTGTGTGTAGAATTAGAAGGTGAAAATGAATTGAACATTTTGGAATAGAGCTGTAACGTGACAAAAATGTGAAAATAAATACTAAATAAAAACTTTCATGTAACAAAAAGAAGCTGTTTTTGCTGAGAATGAGCAGTCATCGAGGAATTCTCCAGCCTTTGTTGTGGTAATTAAAGCTTGAGCAACTCTTGAATGTGGATGACAAAAAAGCATCTTCAAGTCAAGGGGACAAATATAATCACACAGGAATGCATAATTCAAGTTCACTTCAAAATGGGAACTGGTCTTCAGTCCACAAATTTTAGAAACTGGAATCAAACAAAAGATGCGACTAGAGTTATTATAAGAAATGGCATACATCTACAGCATCGGTGTGATTTCTTAACCCTAACCATAACCATCTAACCTTTATATATTTCTGTTTAAGATAAACAGTGAACAATAAAATGCACAGAAATTAGACCAGAAAAAAAAGATTCATAAAGTTAATCTCCCACTATTTAAAACTCATCTTTGTAAACTGATAAGCAGATTCAATAAATTCAATAAACCCAGCCTTCACTGTTGAAGTATGTTTTATTCTCAAATAGAGTCTGACTTTCATCTTTCACATTTAGGCTTTACAGTAGCAAAAGTCCATTTTTCTCTCAATCTTGCACTGTGACCACTTACACCCACGCTGGTAAATTACACTCACTAGTCCATTAGACACCTTGACAATAATGGGTTAGACCCCTTTTTGCCTTGAAAACTGTCTTCTCAAATCAGCTGGGTTGTTTAAAACCAAAGTGTACCAAGAAAACATCCCCCACAACTTTATATTGCCACCAGCAGCCAGAAACAGTGATACAAAGCAGGACTGAGCCATCTTTTCATGGTGTTTATGCCAAATTCTGCCATTCGAATGTGTCACTCGGTCTAGTCTTCTGCTCCTGTGGCCCAACTGCTTCAACATTTAATGTGTTGTTGAGCCTAACAAGTATTTTTCAGAGTTACTGTTTCCCTCAGCTCGAAGCTATCTGGTCACTCCTCTTTGACCTCTGTGGCATCAACAAGATATATTTTCACCTAGAGAACTGCCACTAGATATTTTCTTTTCTCAGTCTATTCTCTGTCAACTAGAAAAGGTTGTGTGAAAATATCCCAGCAGATCAGCACTTTCTGAAATACTCAGGCCCAACAACATCCCACAATCAAAGTCACTTACATCACCTTTCATCCCCATTGTGATTCTCGCTTTGAACTTCAGCAGGTTGTGTTGACCATGTCTACATAGCTAAATGCACTTTCTGCCCCTTGATTGGCTGATTAGATATTTATGATAATCGCCTGAACAGGTGTAGCTAATAAAGTGTTTGGCGAGTGCATCAAATGTGTAGATATTGGCTGTGTTAACAAAGCTTCTGTTGAGTGTGTATTATCACATCCCCATCCAAAAAGTGGCCAAAATAATGAAATTATTATTTTATTATAGTTTATAAATTATGCTAAATACAAAATATGAAAAAAGAGAAAAGAAACAAGCCAGAGGAAGAGAGAGCTGTCCTGCTCATGAGTGTTGCATCTCTGACATGATTTTAGCTCCAGCCAGCTAGAAGGAAAGATAGATTCAGCCACGAAACCATCACAATCCCAAAGAGTTATTTCCAGAATATTTTTATTGCACTAACGCAAGTTAAAGTGGTTTATTATAAGTTTATATCAGTAATGGGCAGCTCAAATATATCAGTGTAGCAGTAAAGGATTATTATGTGTTTTTTATGAAGCAAAATATGGTTGTTAGCACACCCACAGGGTAATCAATGGCTCCTGCATAGTTCCACTCCCACACAGACTGTTGCATCAAGCTCCAGCAGAGGCGTTTGAATGTCAGATATGATCCAATTTCATCTAGTTCGGGGACTCGCCTGCTGATGGCTCATCGGATCAGTCAAAGGGTTAAATGTTCGTCATCATTTTTGCAATGATATATCTGAGATTTGATTGAAATAAATTAAGTGTGAAAGGTAACCCTACTAAATTCTCAGTGTGATTGTTTTTTGAACTGTTCTTGTGATGTTGCAGTTATACTGTATTTAGAGCAGTGATGCATTGGTTTGACATCAGCTTAATAGTAAAAGTATAAAATGCAATAAAAGCAAAGTAAGTAAGTATAAAGTATACTTTACAGCTATGGGTTGCTACTTTCAGAATTTATTCAAGTAATAAATGATTGTGAAGGTTTAAGCAAACTGTGTGAGAGTTTTATGACTCTTTTAAAAACTATACGTATTTGCTGCTCACGATATGCATGCATATATATAGTTCAAAAATTCCCACAGACCATATCAATATTGACTAACTGAGTCTCTGATGCTCATCTTATATTTTAGAAATCATTTTAGTTCATCTTCACATTTTTTAACATCCATAGAGAAAGGATTTGAAACGTGGAAGACAAGTTTATAGGCACCAACTTCAGGTTTTGAGCCTGTAACACAACATTTAGTGTAATTATTCTGACACTGAAATTATAAAAATGCTTTGGACAAATATCAAATCTTTGAGTAACCCTCTCCTTGAAGGAGTTACTGTAGTTTATAAAACTTTATTGCTATGTAAAGACGTGGTAAAGACATCCTTAGCACAGACTCCCTTGTTTTGTGTTTCGATGTATTTCTCTGTTCGGTGTTTGGCTAGTCAGTTCCGCCACACATGCATTTTAGTGCATGTGAGTCACTCCCTTCTAAACTACTGGCCTTCCCTTTGTTTGTTAAGAGACTGGAGAGTGACCTCCCACACGGCATTGTAAAAGCCAGGTGGCAGAGTGCAGTCCGTGCACTCAGCTGGAGGCGACCTTTCAGATTTTCCTCCGCCATAGAAGCCGCAGCCTTCAGCTACACGGTACAGCCAGAGTCAACACTGATCTAGCTTTTCTGAGCTGGAGCGAATTATTCACTGCTAGAGGGCCTAAAGTTGACTCTGCTCTCAGTTGCAGTTCTGCTGGATGCTGAATTTGAATGGTTCTGAATGCTCTATAGCATCTTTAATGTTGTTTATTATTGGACGCAGATTTTATGAGAACATAGATATATATTTTCTGGAAAAACCAACATAAGGATTTCTTCAAAAGCCCTATTCTTCTTGTTACAATTGCAATTTGATTAACCCGGTGAAATCACTAATACTCATCAAGCACAATAACACAAAAACAACTAAACCCCATTTCAGTCAATGAAGAATGATTGGTCCTGAAACATTCTTTGTTCCACAATAGAAACAAGATTGAGGCTTATGCAAATGTTTTGGAGTGTCGTGTAATCACTCGCGTCAGGTATTTGTTTTTCCTTTCTTTCGTCAATCAAATTCACTGCTTTTATTCTTTTCTTTTTTATATTGCTGGTAAGACTGTGTAATCTCCATATGTTTGTATCCTTTCCAGCATCTACCTCCTCTCCCTGTCATTCTGTGGCAGATCTGAAAATGTTTTAATGGCCGTATATTCACTAAACATTGCCAGATTACAATATGATATGTCTATAAAAATCATCTTCAGGAAAGGATTTAGCTCGTAACTTTCTAGCAAAAAACAAGCACCCAGTGACCGAATATAAAAACCTCACAGTCAAAACAAAAAAAGGCAGTTGGTCCAAAAGTATATGGATATTTTGTATTTTTGTGTCTATACACCACTACAGTAGATTGTAAATGAAAACATTAAGGTGTGATTGAAGTGCAGACTTCCATCTTAAATTAAAACGAGTTTAAGTGAAACAATTCCATTAAGTTGTTAGGAATTACAGGCTGTTTATACACAGTCCAGACATAATGATTCAGTTGACTAACAAACTGCTTCATGGTCAGTTAAGGCCTGTTCTTTCATGTTCTTTCAAAATCTGGAGCGTGTGCTTGTGTTGTGAAAGTGTTTTTACTGAAAACCTCCATACGAAGTGCAAAAACCAAGGTAAGTGAAAAAAGCATTTAAAAAACTATCAGAGAGACTAAATAAACATCAGTGTCATCAAATCAAAAGCCTGGCCCTAGATGGGTCGTAACAGACACCTTCTCAAAAAGTATGATTTGACCTGATAGATTGGTCTTTCGATCTTTGAACAGAAGGGCTGCATTCTCAGGCCCCTGCTGTGCTGCACACCAACCCACCAAACCAACGTCACAACCGTGGTTGGGCTGAGATGGGACAGTGTACAGGGTAGAGGTAGAAAACTTGTTCCACTGGTGTTCAGAAAATAACGTGAAGCTGAACGTCCCTAAAACAAAAGAAGTCATAATGGACTTCAGGATGCACAGTCGGGTCCACTCCTGTCTGATAATAAAAGGAGAATGAGTGGAATCTGTCTCCACCTTCAAGTTTCTGGGCTCCCACATCTCCCCTGATCTCACCTGGACCCACAACACAAACGCTCTGGTAAAGAAGGCCCAGCAGTGGCTGCACCGTGTCTTGAGGGAGAATAAGCTGGACCAGAAGCTCCTAGAGGCCTTCTCAGTGGAGACCATGTTCTCCTACTGCCTGGGGGTTTGGTACACAGGGGCCGCAACTGGGAACAGGAAGACTGCGCAGAGGGTAAATAACACGTCCCAAAAAACATTGGCTGTCCTCTGCCATCCCAAAAGGCCATTGCAGATCTTTCTGCCTCAGAAAAACTAGAGCCATCACAGGTGACCTCTTGCACTTCACCCAGCACCGGTTTGACCCACTGCCCTCTGGTCGGCACCTCAGGTCATCAGCTCTCACACCTCCAGACTAACTAACAGCTTCTTCCCCTGGGCCATTCAGACTTGTAACAAACACTATCCCCCCACAACCCACCCCTGCCCATTCACCTTCCCAATCTGAGCCTTGGTCTGAGTAACCCTCATCACTTAGACCACTCTCACTCTGAGGACTCTATACTCAGACCATGTCCTTTGCACATCTTTCAAGCACTTTGTTCTCCAGTGTGTGCCTTTCTATTGTTTTGTACCTATTCCTCTTGACTGTACATATTTCTCCTGTTTCTTATGTATTCCTGCTGTCTTGCTATTTATATTTTATTGCTGCACAGTTGGTGTGGAGCACCGATAATTTTGTTGTATATGTGCAATTACAATAGAGTGCTGTTCTACTCTAGTTTATATTAATGTCAAAGTCTACAGTGAAGAGACACCATCATGATAGGAAATAAAGAAAAGAAATTTTAGATGTTTGGTAGAAAACATATAAGAGAGCCTGGACATGTAACTGGACAAAGCATGTAATTAAAAGCTTTTTTGTTTTAGCTTAGTTTTGTTCTGGCCATTGTATTCATATAAAAGAATAAAGCCAAAGTCCAGTGAAAACAAAGAAAAGTGTAGTACCAAAGAGCCTCATACTTCATGTCCAATATAAAAAGTAAATATGAAATAATGTTAGATTTTACATACTATGTACATAGTATACCCAAACAGGGGTAGATAGAAGTTTAACATTTATGGACACCTACTTCTTTTTCACAAAAAAGAGACACCTTAATGAATACTCATTCAGCTTTGAAAGCAGCTATGGCTGCTGGTACAACCAAAACATTTTCAGATACCTTTTTTCTTTGTCACATGGTTTATTTGGCTACCACAAACAATAAGAGTGATCCTCAAAAGTCGGAATACCAAAGGAATCCAGAAAATCAGAATAATTTCAGGTTTTATTACAGTGAGGAAAGACTTAAATCATATTCGAAGGAAACTGGTGCATATGTGCTGCTGCAGGCAGGGGAAAAGAGATATTGGAGCCATTACTCTTCAAGTGGATGGTTGTTAAGGGAGAAGGGCCTCTGAAGTGCCACAGAAAATCAAGTTCCCATCAAGTTCCCCATGAGACAAAGAGGGATAACTGATGTGTACTGTGAGGGTATATACATGTGTGTCTTGGTTAGTGGAAACAGAAGACTACCGTAAGTGACAATAATTGCTCACTACTCAAAACTAATACTGATCTTTAGGCCACTTATAGTCGTTTTAAATTATAATAATCATACTTCATGCGACAGAGTAAAAAAACAAAAAAATGACAATGTAAAGGGATTAACCGATAAATAATTATCAAAAACATCTCAGCATTGCTCCCCCACGTGCTGCCAAAACAGGTCTGACCAAACAGGACTTGGAGTTCTGGGATTTTTCCTTGTTTTCCGACTTCATGGACGTTGGTAGCTGATCTCTTTGGTCCAGTGGATTTCAGGGTGGTGCCTCTCTTATGCTTGTTCTGACGAATGTTGCACATGCGCAACTGGGACTCATTGGATTCTTTGTTCTTTTCTCTTTTTTTTCTTCTTTTTTTTTGCAGTATGGTGGTAAACTCATCAATATACCTCCATAGGAATGGCACTGGTGTGCTAGGCATGGCACGCTTCATCTACAACCACGATTAGATGGGTGGTACATGTCAAAGTAACGTGCACGTGACTTTCGGGATCCAAGTCTCACAGCTGAGCTGTTCATGTTGTGTAGTGGTGACATTTGCACATCTTTTTATTGTGACAGACCTACACTTATGCAAACTGATCATTAAATTACCCTTCCTCCCTCAGATTTAGTTAGTTCGTCTGCTTGCCCTTGAGGCATTCGACTTGAAAGCTGCTTGCCTTTCTGTGTCCAGAAATGTTAAGACGTGGCATTAGTGGATCGGTGATAAACTAACTGGAGCTCAATGCCTTCAATTACAGATTGGGAGTTGATGAGACTGCAGGCGTTACAAGAATAGCCCAGGCGGTAAACGAGTGAGTGGGGAACCCTGCTTGGGTCATCAGATGGTGAGGATGAGGGTCTGTGCAGTCACCGACATGCTTGCCAATGTTTTGTGACAGTATGAACTCATTTGTGGTGACTTCACATTACAATGCATCGGCTACACCCATGTGGTGACCTTCAAGTGGACCTCAAAGAAGTAAAACAGAAGAGGCTACTTTGCCATAGCCTCTCTAGCTGTTTGTATCTGTGTCTGCAGGCTTAAACTTCTCCCACTATGCTGACGTGGGACTGGTATTTGAGACAGACCAGAGGGAGTGAGTAACAATTGGTAAGAGAGTAAATGAAGAAGAAAACTCAGGTGGGCTGTTGCTTTACCCATATGGAAAAGAAATAGTAAAAACTTATATGTGATTAACTCATGAAAGTGGCCACTTCCTCATTACTTTCATATATTGTTTTAGTAAGTATCCAAAACATACAAGTTTCATTATATAATTTTTCAAGGGATCTTATATCTGTTTTCACTCTTATATGCTTTTCATACAAGTTTCACACAAGACAGATACAAACTTTATAAGATTTATATACATCTTTTCCATATGGGTAGTTATAATTGAACAAGTGTACACATAACTTTTTTTGGTGGGTTAGTTTATGCTAACAGGAAATTAATTAGTTGGGGAATAATTTTGAATAAATGCTATGAATTGCATCCCTAAACAGTAATTTTTGTCATCAGTAACATGGTTGCATCTAATTGGTGTGGATATATAATGCAGTTAAATATATCGTTCTGAGCTGTGGGAAAAACATTCATTTCAATTCAATTCATTATTTATACAGTTAAAAAACAAACAAAATAGTCACCTAGACACTACTTTAGGATCTTTATCTTACAGTGTTCTGGAGAGAAATCTAACAATTATACAATGCCCTATAAGCAAGTACTTTGCGACAGTGGGAATGAAAAACTCCCTTTTAAGAGGAAGAAACTTCCGGTACAATCAGACTCAGGAATGGCATTCTGCCATGACCGGTTGGGGATGAGGGTAAGAAAAAAAAGTGAGGTAAAGACCGTACAATAATAATAATAAGAGAAGAAAAGGAGAGCACAGGGAGACAGGACAAAACACAGACTGAGGGAATGAGGAGACAGTAGTTTAAACACATGAGGAGTGTAAAGAGACGAGTGAAGAAGAAATGCTCAGTGCCTCACATTAAGTCCTATAGAAGTCTGAGACAGTAGCAGCAAATACAAGGGATTGTTTAGGGTCACTTGATCCATAAGGTTTATCGAAAGGAAACGTTTTAGAGTCTATTTTAAAAACAGAGGGGGTGTCTGTCACAGAAGTCTCTGCCTTCCATTCTAGTTTTAGAAACTCGAGGAGCAACAAGTAGTTCTGTAGTCTGAGAGCGATAATATGATACTATACTATTTAAAATATGACATGGCCTGATTATTCAAGATTTGGTATCTAAGAAGGATATTAAATCAATTGTGGATTTTACAGGGAGTAAATGAAAGAAATGATCTTTCTTTCATACCTGTACTCTTGCTGTAGCTCTTTAGTTTAGCTTTAGGGTTTTACAGAAACTTTTAGATCAACCCGATGATAACAAATTACAATAGCGCAGCATGAGCTAGTTTTTTAGCATCATTCTGAGACAGGGTGTATTCAATTTCAGAAATACTTAACTGATGAAAGACTGCAGTCTTACTTATTCATTTATAAATGTGAAATTGGACAATAAATGTCCAATAACTAGACCGAGGTCTTTGAGAGATATCTCACAGTGCTGCTGGGAGCAATGTGATGCTATCAAGAGTAAGTATCGGGCTGAACATCATGTTTCTAAGATTTTTAGAGCAAAATATAATAATCTCAGTTTCATCTGAAGTTAAAAGAAGAAAACTGCATAAAGGCCTTTATGTGATTAAGACATGCCTGTGGTTATTTTGATTTGTGCCATCTGGCTTTGTAGATAGATACAGCTAGCCATTATCTCCATCCATCCATCCATCCATCCATTCGCGGGGGGGCGCTGGAGCCTATCCCAGCTGTCATAGGGCGAAAGGCGGGGTACACCCTGGACAGGTCGCCAGTCTGTCGCAGGGCCAACACACAGGGACAGACAACCATTCACACTCACATTCACTCGCACATTCACACCTAGTGACAATTTGGATTAATCAATTAACCTATCCCCACAAGCTGCATGTCTTTGGACGGTGGGAGGAAGCTGGAGTACCCGGAGAGAACCCACGCAAACACGGGGAGAACATGCAAACTCCACACAGAAAGACCCCGGCCTGATGGTGGAATTGAACTCAGGACCTTCTTGCTGTGCGGCAACAGTGCTAACCACCGTGCCTGCTAACCACCGTAGCCATTATCTCCATATCAATGAAAATGTATACAGTATTTTCCAATAATGTTGCCTCATTGAATTACTGAATAACTGCAAAAATCAATCTTTATCAGATGGATACGATTCGAAACTATCTGGCCATTGCTAACTATAGCATATTTCTGTTAATACCAAAGGTGTTTTCTGGTCTCTCAATGAAAACATCATGATCAGTAGTATTGAAAGCAGCACTGAGATCGAGCACAAGCTTAGAGATCCGTCCACTGTTAGCAGCCATAACAAGGTCTTTTGTAACCTTCACTAATGCTGTTTCATTGCTATGATGAACTCTAATAGACCATACCTCTGCAAATGATCAGTTAAGTGTTCAAAAGTGATTCTTTAAAGAATCTTTGAAATAAAAACATAGATACCAGATTCAACTTCAAAAAATAGTAAAGCACACTCATACTGTTTCTTCTGTTCAGTTGTATAAGGCCAAAGATCTCAGATATTGCAGGTTCGATGATAACATAACACATTTCTACAACAGCTGTGATAAGGCCTCTGTAACAGTAAACACCCAGATCTAAACAGAATATCTCACACTTTAAAAACAGCTTATCTGGGGATATAAATGAATCAATTAACCACTTGACTACTTTCAAATACTTCTTCCAAATAATCCTTCCATGTGTAAATAGGGAAAATATTTAAATGTAATAAATGTTTTTACTTATTATATGTTTAAAAAATGGGAAGGATTGTTAAGTATATGCCTTGAATCATTTATGCATCACTGTGAAAGTGAAGGTCAAGACTTCAGTGACGAGTTTTACTAAAGATAAATTATTTATTTGTTATTCTGGGCTGTCACATACAAAGGTGAAAGCTGGAATTATTGTTCATTCCCATCACAAACTTTTAATTAATATTTTTAGTCATTGTAACTAGGAACCTGGTTTAGTTATAATTAACTATAGTTATCTATTTAAGCTATTAAGCAGCCCCCACCAGGCATTGGCCTTGAGGATGAGTGTAACAAGGGAGGGGGAAAAAACAAAGAGATATTTTGTAGAGAGAACATGCTTCTTTCTTTTGTTTTTT
>NW_005187606.1:132637-142346 GCF_000239375.1 Pundamilia nyererei
GTGTCTAGAAGAGGTGTGAGCTAGTGTAACGTAACAAACGTAGGGACACTGAGCATGCTTTGTATTTATTTACACGCTGTGTTGCGTTTGACGTCTTTTCCAGGCGCATTGTTTCACAGCTTGAGCAGCAGCATCCAGGCTAAATGAGAATCTGTGGTGATAGATGGTGGAACATCACATATTTCACTTAGAGCAGATGGAGGGAAATGCAACACCCTGCTTGGTGGCAAAGGGGTGATGCAATTGCCTCGCATTTTCTGCTCCATCAAACTGAAGGAGAGCATTTGAATATGCCTGTTGGTGTTAGACAGATCACTCAAGAGCTTAGCACATTTATTTAGTTTTCCTGTGCTGCAGTGGGAGAAGGGGATTACTCTCAGGACTACCAGATGAACATATTTCATTGCACACCTAAATGTAGTTTAAGGTCTGCCAACAACAAACAGAAATCAACACTTTTCACTTGACAGGAGAGACAGAAAGTCCAAATAAACTGAACCCTTTTATTGTGAGGTAGTAGTTTTTTTTTCCACTTATTAAGATAAGATAAGATAAGATAAGATAAGATAAGACTTTATTGATCCCACAGCGGGGAAGTTTTTGCATTACTATTTATATTTTTCTTACTACTCAGATTATCTCAACATTTATCAGGGGAAAGTTCAAATTTAAGAGCACAGAAATTTGAAATTGTGTGAGAACGCAATCATAAACTATAATATAATAATGTTTCCTTTTTAAACACAACTGAATGTCAGCAAGTTATTGTGCACACATTGCTGTATATTAAGTACGACTGAAACAAAGTGTACATTTTTATCTACCTTTATTATTTACCTTGATTTATTTATTTACTTCAGCTCGCCACACTTCCTTGTTTTGTTTGTACCTCTCCGTGTCATCGTCTCCCTCCGGCTTACTTTCACTCCGCCTCTGTCTTTCTCTGCCGCTCTCTCCTTCCTCTCCACCTCAGTGCTCTGCGAACTGTCAGCTCCCAAGGAGTGGGTGTGCTACACACTTACATAAAACCAGCATGTTACACAATTTGAATGCTCTTGGTATTAGTGCATGTGTTCATGCATGTTGCCTATATGTGGGCTGTTGGGGCTAAAAGTCTTGACTGAGCCTAATATAAAAGAATAAAGCCGATAATAGCACCGCGCGTGTCTGTGTGGGTTTCTATTGACATACATTTCTGTGTATGTTGGCTCTGTGTGTGTGCGGTTTTACTATACATTTCATCTATGCATATCTATTATACATTTGAGGCAATGAAACACAAATCCTCTGTTCCCATTGAATGTGCATTGATCTGCACTGATCTCTTTGTGCCTAAGCTCTGTGCAGCCTATTTAATTGTGTACAGAGCACAAATTCTAATCCTCATATCATTTTCTTTTCTTTTTTTCACATATTAAACATTGTTATTACAGAGCTGTACACATTCCCTCTAAGCTGACTAACACAAATGCATGGGCGAGCAAGAACCTGCACAGCAGCCACTCAAACCCTGCCCATTCAGGTCTGGAAGTGAGAGAGAGGATGGAAATGTTAAAGATGCTGCTGATTCACTCTGCCATTTTCTTTTCTGTAATGAAAGCTCCAAGTTTCGTGCTTGGCCAACTGACTTTATCCTCACACCGCCTAGCTTCATTCTGTCTGACCTGTGTGGTTTCTTTCTTGCCCCGTTCCTTTCCTCCCTCACCTGTCTGACTTCTGTCTGGCAGCTGGCCTCCTTTCTGTACTACTTCCCAGTTCTCTTGCTTCCAAAGGAGTAACTGCCTAACTGCCCTGGCAGACTTTTATTTTTACTCCTGCCATTTCTCCTCTCTAATGAGCCTTTCATCAATATGTGAGAATAAAGGTGATGAACAATATAAAGACGCAATCACATTTGGGCAACAATAATGGCAATTCTGAATTTTCTGAGGGTAAAATTCACCCGCTGGCACTGTGCTGATTTGGAACAAAAGAATTGGTGCAGGTTTGAACTGTGGGGGTCTTTTTTGTCTCTACCAGCAGGAAATACTGGAGCTGGTGTTGTTTGGGATCTCTTCTTTGTGTGACTGTGACTTTGTGATGGCTCAAGAATGACTGGAAGAAAAAAAGAGAAAAAAAAACACAATACTTGAGAAAGTATCTCTCTCACCATCACTGTCTTCCTCCTAGATAACTTTTTTCTATTTGAGCGTATGGGTTCATATACCTAGTTTTCTCATGGTGAGATATGATGACCCTAAGCATGCTAAGGGATTAATCTCTGATGAAAAGGTGCAGAGAATCTCACCTACAGGCCTGTCATATCAATACTTCATTGTCTGTCTCTCAGCACGAGTTAGCAGTGTGTGTGTGTGTGTGTGTGTGTGTGTGGGTGTCTTCATAATCTGCCACCTTACCACACCTCTTTATCTCCTTGCAGTTGTTTTATCCTCTCCCTTGTCCTCTTTTTCTTCTTCACATCTCTTTTGTCGCAGCCCTTTGATCCCCATCCACCCCCCACCCCCCATCAGTGTATTTGCCATCTTTTCTTTTCCCACTGATGCCTCATACATCCTTCCTTGCACTGACATATATCTTCCATATGGATCCCTGTATGCACAGAAAAACCTACAGTACACGCACACAGAGCGCTACTGTGTATTTATGCTGCTGTGTAACACATACTCACTCAAACACAATCACATAGGCAGGGCCCCCCTCCTGTGTAATTCTAGCAATGAGCTATTTTGCCCCTGGCCCGCCGTTACTCACGAGCTATCTGTCAAATCATCCCCGCGCAGCCTCCTTTCTCTTCCAATCCATCATCTCACACCCCGGCCTCTCTTCGCCCTTCCTTTTCTTTCCGCCTCTTCCTCTCTCTCTTTCGCACAGATCTCACATCCAATTGTCTTTTTACTTCATCCGTCTCAGTCTAAAGCTTCTCCCGCTCTCTTTGTCGTTACCTCGCCGCCACGTCTCGCGATCGCGCAATCCCCGATCGTCCACGCCTCCTGTCTGCCCTCTGATCTCTCTTCATCAAGCGTGTTATTGTGTGCGTTGTATGTCATTGTGTCAGCGATCAAGATGTTGTTGATTAGTCCTGAGACAGCATCCTCCTTTTTTGCTCACTTTGACAGATTTGAAATCAAAAACTGTTGATGTCACTATTGTGGGACTGATTCCAAACCATTAGGAGCGCTGGTGGGGATGGTGACTCACTGATGTAATGAGCTGCCATTTGTTATAGCAGATGATAGCGCACTTGATGAGTGCGACAACTGAAAAACAGATAATTTATTCAAATTAGGAAACCAGTAATTAGTTTGTTTCTGTCACTGGCGAGAATTTTCAAATTCGTTTTTCTTTTAAGTTATTGGCTCTGGGGATGCGAATAGTTGCCTGTTAGTGGGTTGGTGTGCCACTCTGGTCAAGTCTCAAATGTTCAAATAATTACTAAATTGTTTGTCATTAAATATTATAAAAACATTCACACGCAGAGCAAAGATGCTCTGACATTTGTCAGTCCCCGAAGGATTTGTCCACTGTTTTCCTTTAATGACTTTTCCCCTAGAAAAAAACGGAGTCATTAGGTCCGTGTTTTTGATTTTCACTGCTGTGTGTGG
The DNA here is from genome assembly GCF_000239375.1 of Pundamilia nyererei. Lineage (NCBI taxonomy): Eukaryota > Metazoa > Chordata > Actinopteri > Cichliformes > Cichlidae > Pundamilia > Pundamilia nyererei. Next base: position 136,240 of record NW_005187606.1, read on the forward strand.
TAATTAGATCCACTGCCAAGGTTTCAAGGTCTGAAAATGAGAAAAATATTGATACACCTACAAAGTTTTACTTTATTGGCACACAGTTTTGGTCAATGCTGTGCTCTGCCTGAGCTTCACAGATGTGCAAAATACTTCTGAGGTAAGTGACTGGAATCATTATGGAGAAAACAAACTCGTCTTTGTACAGTATAACATCTGTATGTAACAGTAAATGGCAAAGCACGACTGTTTCTCATACCAGACTGAATGTGATCCAATTGCTCCCAAAACTTCCTCAGTATAGAACCGTGCGGTCCGTGCAGGATAGGAAATGCCTGCCGGACAACTATATTAAATGCGTGAAAGATGAAAAGATGCAGCTAAATGAAGATTAACTTGATGTATTTGTATGCTGACTAAATCCGTCTGTCAGTCCTGTTAACATAGGTATCAGTGGCATAGTCCATGTTGTTGGTTAGAGACACAGAAAGGAACAGTTTATGTTGTTCCAGGTCAGTGGTCATGGTGTGATGCCGTGTGATAGGTGTGAATGCATGGGAAAGAAAGACTTTTGATTTCACATCAGGCACAAACCTCAGTGCCTCATGTGGGATTCATTTCCCTTTGTAAGTGTGACTGGTCCTTTGGACCGACATTAACACCAAGTCACTGGAAAAACACCAAGATGGTGAATTTTTCACATGTGCAGAAAGAACAAAAAGGACAAAATCAAGTAATTTGTGGTAACAACAAGCAGTATTTTTTTTTTCAAGCTCTTTTGATCAATCAATCTCTTTACCAGTTTTGGAAGTGTTTACATGTTTTTTAATACACTCACACAGAGTTCTGGTAATGGTGGAGTCACCTTTTCAAAATAAAGTGTTAGAAGCAGCAGACTGACTTAGAACAAGCTCTACAAATTGGACTGATAACACACTACTCACTCCCAGTTCTCCCAGTATAAGACAATGACATATTGCTGACAAGAACTAGTTTGTATAAATTTAACTCCACATAAAAGCTTTGGTGTATCCATCGATTCTTTAACCCGGGAAGTTAAAGGATGATTTATGGATGCTGTGCTTCCTGTGTCCCTCATACTGCAGACAGATAGTGTGACTACAGACAGATTGTGTTGGTACCAGCCTACAAATTGCTACAGCTGCTTCGCAGTCTATTTTTACCACCCATAGATCCTAGCGATCTGGTACTGTCACACCCTCATATCTAGACTAATGGGGGGACTCGCTGAAAACTGGACTGACAATACTTTATACACCCAGTGTAAAGCCTCATTTTAGCTATTTACAGGTGTAATCGCACACATTCTAACACATACAGACACATATATAGATTCAACACACTTCTGGATATCACAGACAAAAACAATGGTAATACATTCAGGAGTTCAAGCATGTATGTTTGGATTCATACAGACAGGATGCTTAATATCACAGTTAGTGGTAAGTGTGTCATCATCTTTTCGCCAATAATACCAAGAAAACACTTGCAACACATAATCTATCCAAAATGTCACATGTCATCACTGGGTATTGAATGATCCAGGATGTTTCCCTCTTGTTTCTGAAAAATATGTCAGGTAGTGATGTATGTTACTCAGTGCAATATTTTCACATTCAAACTTCAACCCTCATACACTGAAAAATGTAAAACAGCAATGTGCCTTTTTCAGAGACAGCGGTGCTGTTGCTCTGGATACTCTGCAAACCTTTCCAGTAGAACTAGTTTATACTGAAAATAACATGTAATGGCTGATTTTGTGGAGTAAATGTTTATGGCAATAGCTGCCTTTGTTTGGATTTCTCATGGCAGCTGTGTAATTTCTGCTGTTAGTATCACAAATTACACACCATTCACCTCCACTGTATTTCGACACCATATCCCAAAAGCCACATAAATCAAAGAACAAAATAAAAAAATATGAAACCAAGATAAACCAAGATGATTAGAGAAAAGTTGCACAGACATGGCACACATGAGTTCTGGTCGCAGAGGCCTAGTTGGCAACCATCTGGTTGCTAGGGGAAAATTAGCATTCCCATACTGGTTGCAAGTGGTTGCTGTCAGTCACTGTGAAATTGATTGCTAAGCCCCATTGCTAAAGTGGCCCTCAGGTAATCACTGGTTGTTAGACAAATGTGTATTCCCTAACCATTTGGCAAGCAGTTGTGAGCCAGCATGGTTTTGCTAGTATACGGAGCTCCGCTTAGCATCTCCTTGAAACTGCCCAAAGTATACATGGAAGATGCGGACATGTCTGCCAACTCTTTGCTACACAGTTGTGAAACTGTGAAAAGTGCGATGTAAACCGGCAATGGGGGCAGTTCACTAGGGATAAAGGTCTATAGCAACCACTCAGCATCCAGTCGGGGAACACAAATTTGTACCAGCAGCCTTTGTGACTGAGGTATTAGAGGTATTAGGTATTTGTTGTACATTTCAGCCTCCTTAGCCAAGACATCTCTGTGTGGGCTTTGTATGCCTTTCTGAGCCTGTATTGGTTTCTTACAGTTCTGAAAATATTGCAGGAGTGTTGACAAAAACTGAAAAGAATGAGCAGTTTTATCATTGTTATAGCCCATCTTATTCAGACTTCATGGTTTGCTTTTATTGAGCTGTCATACAACTGTTTTTATTTTTGGATAAGGACAAAGCAAGGTCCAGTGATACACAGCATGTAGCCATATTAAATGATTAATGCAAATAGCTGGACATCAGCATTATTTCTGATTGCAACAGGGGGAACAAATAAGCTAAAAACTTGGGTCCTGGTTCATCTATGATTAAATACAAATAATATTTCCATATTTTAAGTTGGCTGGCAAGCTTCTCAACAACCTAAGAATTGTTTTTTATGGAAAAAAAGAAAAGTATGGATGCATACTTGATCCATTGTTGGAAGGCAATGAAGGCACATGACATGTTCATGTCTAGAGGAGGAAGCTTACAGATTATAATGACTTTTCTGCTGCTCTTAGCTAAACCCCCTAAATTCCCATTTTGATTTGCTCTCTGGATCCTTAAATAGTGAATACAGGATTTTAAAAAAGAAAGTAGAAGAAGATCAACAAAAAACTATTGATTTTGATGACTTTTGATGACCTTACCTGATGAGTATTACACTCATAATGTTTTCTGAGAAACCGAAGTGCTTCTCTGGGAGTTTTCTTGTTATTGAAATGCATCATATATGAGGCAGGTAGTTTTCTGCAAGGATGCACCAGACTGATGGTGGCTCGGTATGGGCACTGACACTGGTTTTATAGCAGACTGAGCATCGGCCTTTTCCAGATGTTGAAAAGTATTCAGAGATTAGGGCTTCATGGATATCACCTGTAAAATTAACAAAACACTGGACTTTAAAGACGTTTTTTTAAATTTACCTAGATATACTTCATTTTTTTATCTTTCAGTCCGCAAATAATAAATTCCTTTACACCACTTACTGCCTAGAATAAACGTTACCAAAACACAGGGATTGTTATGGTTTAATTTGCTTTCAGAAACGTTTTAGAACGAGGATAACTCAAGTAATAGGTCACGTACAGATCCGATATATAACTAAAAATCACTCCCTAATTTAATTTAATTCAATTTAATTTTACTATATGTGTTTTATATTGTAAGTTAAAGATCCTGCAATAATACAAGAAATCCCTAAGAATTAGATGACCCACTTGACAACAGTGGGAAGGAAAAACTCCCTGCAAATAAATAAGAATATTAGACACAAGCTCTGCATGTGTTGTTTATCTGATGACACTTGCTGAGCAGCCTTTACCCAAGAGAATAATACCAACTTTTCTTCTGTCGTTCTTTCTTTCTTAAATTGTTCTCCATCTTTGAGAGTAAAATTTCACAAGATTAAAATGTTTTTCTTCCCTCAAAAATACAGCAGCTGTCCCCTTAGCTAGCAGAAAAATGATGGGCCAAATGGCGTGTTTGAAATGACCTTCACTTAAAAAGGCTTCTCTGACTATGTTGACTGCACTTTTGTGGTGGGGAAATACTGCCAATGAAACATCTGAACCATGAATGCATCATAAGGTTAAGACTGAAAAATATGGATGCAGGTGGGATCATGTGGTTACTAAACTGTCCCTGTGGCATCAGCTAAAAGGGCCTCGAGTGCAGCTCATAAAAGCTAAATGGTTTGACAGCATTGCATTAAACTGCCAATCAAATATAATACTCGTTAATTGAAGGTGCAGGAATGGCCTACTTAGTAACATACAGATAATTTATTTGAATTTCACTCACCAAAACTGCATCGCAGACATCATTGACAGTCAATGTGCGTAACCATTGGGCAGCCCATATTACTGGTCCGGTTGTTGCTTACAAAAATGCTTCAAAAAGCATCAACATTACAAATACAAATACAGGGTCCCGGTCACTGGTTAGTATTATATATAGCTATAGCAACAGTGTTGGCACCCACTTCTCAAACTTTAAACCTTATTACAATTTAAATGAGAAAGTTATATAAAGAAGGAAAAAACATGTGTCCTTTTCTTCTGGAATTTTAAGATGGAAGAATTTTTTGGAATGATTCACTTTTGGAGTCATCCTCGAGTGGCGATTTGAGGAGCTCCGGTTTTTGGCACTTCCACAATCGCTCCAAGGCTACCACTTGGCCTAACGCTTTAAAAGCAGAACTAAGGAATAAAACATTGCGCTTGCCCAAAATGTCTTAGACTTTCTCTTCATGCCTCTGACTCTCTCTGATTGAATTCAGTCTTTCACAGTCTCTTGCCCTGTTCCACATCAATTGCTCTTTTTTTCCTTCAGTTTTAATACACTCACTAAGTCCAGGTGACCATTTTTTCTTTTCGACCTGTCAGTGCTCTGTTATTACAACTATTACAATTAGAAAAAGGTTAGTTGAGGACGAAGCCGTTTTTTGCCCTTTGTTGCAGTAGAGCTGCTCTGGTCACCCATTCACACAAACACAGAGATCTACAGCATACACAAGTCCAAGCTCCTGTCCCGGCCAAAATGGGACACGTACAGGCTAAAATAGTACTGCTGAAAAGTTGAACAAGAAGCTAAATAATTCAGGAGGCTCTCAAGCGGTCACCCTGTTCTCAGCATTTCTCTTTTATTGTACCAGTCCGACTGTTTGCCCCCCTACACACACACGCACACACACACACACACGCACACACACTAGACTCCCCTGAGTAGATGTCCTGCAGTGTTTTGCATGTCTCCCTGATTTGACAAGACACCTTGTCCTTGTCCTAGTACTGTCCCACCACTCTATCTCCTTCTGATTACTTCTGTCTTCTTATTACTATCTCAGTCTTATCTGTTCCCCTCCTGGCTGCTCTTTATCTAAATATTTATGTTTTACTCTCAAACTTTATTCTGAGATTTATAGCAATGCTGTTTTTTCCTTCTACAGGCTGTTAGAGTGCACCACTGTGTTGTAAAATGTCTGGGTAACTGAGTAAGGGGTTCCTGCTGGAGCTGAATGAGTTTCTTAATTAAGCCACAAAGACAGCAAGACTGTTGGTGGAGTCTACAGAAGAAGAAGAAGAAGAAGAAGAAGAAGAAGAAGAAGAAGAAGAAGAAAAGATTTGATGCAATAATGTGTAATTAAATGTTTCATTCATTTTTATTAAGGAGGGATGTGTTTTATGGCTCCAGGGGAAAAAGCACAGTTTTTTGTTATTAGCACAGTTTGTCATAATGTTGTTAATAAGAGTAGTGACGGTTCACATGGTTTGGAGGAACAAAGACTTGTATTTAAATAAAAAAAAGGGTTATGGCCACACTACAGTATGTTATTTTTGGATACAGAGGGTGATCCTTTGCTTGGAATTAGACCTTTAACAGATAACACTTGGCTCATGACAGCATTTGATGTCATGCTTATGCTTTGACGTCTAAAACATAAAGGTCACTCTTTCAAAGATGCCAATGTTCACACGTTGGACTGAGAACACGGATGGTTTGAAAGAGGAGTGAGGGAGACCATCTATGTGCACTGTGAATGGCCATCACTGTTTGAGAACGGTGACTCACAACTAGAGCAGGGCCATATGACCAAAAATTTTTATCACGATATACATTTGAATATTTGCGATAACGATATAACT
>NW_005187606.1:144212-147033 GCF_000239375.1 Pundamilia nyererei
CTTAAAGAAGTCCAGTCGTCTTCTTTTTCAAGTTACTTTTCAAGACTACCATGACCTGAATGACTGAGAACCTACACAGATGTTTGTTTAGTCTGATATAAGGTTGCACTACAGTAGATACTATGCTGAATGTGTTTCTTTGGATATTTGATGTCTGAACGTTTAGTTAAAAGGACAGACTTAAACAAATCTATATTAAATATGGGTTGCTAGGGTCACCAGTTACTCAGTTGTTTCATTATGGCGCTTACAGACTGTGAAACCACAGCGAGCTTAGTTAATTACACACCACAATGTACAGCATGGATCTAATAAACTTGGCTGTGCATCAAATTTGATGCATTCACACTTTATGATAATAATGTATAATGAGAGACTGGCTGAGAGACACTACTGTTTTCCTCTCGTTACTTCAGTCATACGTGGTTACAACAGCTGAAGGATAGATCATAAAAAATAAAGCTTCTGCTCCTTCAACTCAAATATATCTTGCTGTGGGCAAAACGGTTGATTAGTAGCCGCAGGTCATAGGGGCAGTCACGCTGTGAGAGGGTCATACTAAATTTTTGACACTATCAGAATATTGTTCCAGGCTATCTTTGGTCACAAAACTGTTGTGACAACAAACCCTGAACCTTTGTTACTTTGCGGAGCAGGGCTGTCATTTTGGAAATATGACCAAAGACATTTGGTCTGTGACAGCAGGCCTGGAACTGCAGAGTGTATACCTGGCTTTAGGTCAGCATCAGTATGGGCACCAGATGGGTGTGAAGGATCCCAGCCACACATGCTTTTCTGTGTTTGCGGCATTATAGTTGAGAACTTGTGAGATTGTGTGTGTGTGTGCCTGTGCATGTGTGTGTGTGTGCGTGTGTGTCAACACAAGACAGGGAGTAAAGGGCGACTAGCAGAGTTACAGCAAGACAGACTTTGTTTCTCAACAGTGTACTGTGGCAAATTGGATTGCTGTGTGTGTGTCCGTGTGAGTGTGTGCATGTGTGAGATTGTGTAATTCCATCTGCACCCTCAAGCCTGCTGTCAAGATGTAAAGGTGTATCTCTCCTGAACACAGCTTTGTGCATGTGAAAGAGAGAAAGACGCAGAGAGTAAAGAGGAAACTACGACTTGCAGAAAGAAAGTCTGCAAAAAGAGAAAGACCGAGGAAAACAAAAGAAACGAGTGAGGATGTCTCGCTGCATGATTCACAAAGAATGAGTAACACTTTTGAAAGACACAACATTGATTTCTTCTCTTGTTTCTGTCTCACCAAGAAACCCCGCCAAACCACTTCGCGTCAGCTGTGAGGAACAGCAGAACTCAAGCGCCATTACCACAGTAAACACACTTGAATATTCTCACGTAGCTTTGCAATGTGTGCAACAGTCTGCAAATGTAAAGCTGCTGAAGCAGAAATGTTTCCAGTGCGGTAAATCAAATGACAAAGAATACAAATCTGTTTACAAATGTTTATTACTGACATTTAACATTGGCAGTAAACAGCTTCCAACTAACATTTTGCAGGCATAAAAACAGCGGTTTTGTAGTTTGTCTAATACAAAGCAATTGCACTTATGTTTGAATGCTTGCTCCAAACTGGTGCAATCTTTTTCAGCTATTTCACTGGAGAAAAAAATTTATCAATTTATTGATAAACTAATGATTTATTGGATTCTGAGAACTGTTACATAATGTCAGTCAGCTAATTATGCTATACGCCTGTTGGCTGAAAAATGTTTTCCCCTGCATAATTACCTATGGCAAAGAAATACATGTGCTATAACGTCTTAGCAGCCTGAGTCATGCTCGATTCAGTATTCCTATTGTAATACTGTTTTCATGAGACTGCTAAACTTTGAGCCCCCACATAAAGAATCTGTCTTTGCTCTGTCCCTCGAGGCTGATCTCAACCGCAGATTTTGTTTACGCTTCCTTATCGGCTCTGCGGAGAAATGTAAATTTGAAATTATGAATATTCTTTCTCACTACCTTCCTGGTCCTCTCACGCTCCCCTCCTCTGTCTACGGTGGCAGTAAATAACATCTGCTCTACAAATTAATTCCCCCCTCAACCCTCATTGGCCTTCTTCATTGTCTCTACCAGGTTTATAGGAGAACTCTCATATCAATTAAAGCCTAATTCTGTTAGCTGTCATGCATGGTGCATCAGGGTGTTTCTTCAGCTTATGAAAATGCCAGCTCCCTTTAAGAAAGTGCCATCTCTGATAATGTCTGCAAATTGTGCCCCCCTAAACTAAAAGATAGCATGTGGGAAATAGCTAATATTAAAAAGATTAAGCAGGTGGAAACAATTGGGAGCTAATATAAAAGCCAAGTAAATTGAACCAGTAAATCTTTGTACTATGTCAGTGTTAATATGCTGCTGTAAAGTGCCGACTGCATGCATGGGATTTTTAACTATTGGTGAGTAAAACTCAAGGCAAATGCTTCACAGTAACATGATGGTTATTTAACAGTAATAGGTTTGCATTCAGGATCTATGACACTATATATGCTCAATAATATTCCTCGTTACTGGGGTGCCTGTAGCTCAGGTGGGTAAGTAGGTTATCTGCTAATCAGAACGCTGCTGGTTCAGTCCATGGCTTCTCAACTTTGCATGCCAAGAAACCCCTAATGCAATGTCCTATAGAAAGCTCTTGGATATAGGCAAGATGTGCTTTTATGAGTGGAGCACGTTGTATTAAGTGCTCAAGTAGAGTTAAAAACTGCTATACAGGGAGTGCAGAATTATTAGGCAAATGAGTATTTTGTCCACATCATCCTCTTCATGCATGTTGTCTTACTCCAAGCTGTATAGGCTC
>NW_005187606.1:148512-156405 GCF_000239375.1 Pundamilia nyererei
CATCCATTTTATCTTTTATCCAGTTCAGGGTCACAGGGCGGCTGGAGTCTATCCCACCTGTCACAGGGCTAGAGGCAGGGTACGCCGTCAACAGGCTGTCATTCTGTCTCAGAGCCAACACCCAGAGACAGGCAATCATTCACCCTTGCATTCACACCCAAGGCCATATTTAGAATCACCAATTAGCCTAACGCCATGCATGTTTTTGCACTGTGGAGGGAAGCTTGAGCGCCCGATGACAACTTTTCGCACTAATTTTTATTTTAATGTAATATAAAACACCATAATGTCATAATAGTGTAAACACTGTCGGGCCCCTGTTGTCTAGAACAGGACTACTGGTCGCTTTCTGGTCTCAGCTTACAATATAAAGTAAAGACTGTGAAGCCACTTTTGCACAGGATGGGATCTGGGAGGCCAGTGAGTACATTCTAGAGGTTTAAATGTAATAGTCTAATGTGAGCAGGTGAGCATGTGATGATGATGCTGTTACCCCTGTGATATGATTCTAAAGCCTAGAGCAGGGATGAACTAATGTGGGATACACGGGTCATCTTTCTTATTGTTGTTTAAAACATTGATTTCATGCAGCTATGTCATGTCTTTTTTTTTAATGATAAATTAAAGCAGCTTAGCATTTATGTGGTTCCGCTGCCATTATTTACATCCACTTTTTAAAGAGCAGAACTTATTGATTGAAGTAGTATCCTGTAACCCCTGTAATGTTAAGCAGCTCGCCTGGAATTATTTTGTTGTTTTAGCTGTAAAAGTGTCATAACATCAGCTGTTGGTATGTGCTTTTGTCCCCCTTTTCCAGACTACTACTTCTTTCAACATCTGGTCCATGTTTTGCTCTATAAGACTGTAATCAGGGATTAATGACAGAAAAACACAAAAAAACAAAATTAAAATTTTACAGATTTTACTGAATGAGGCACTGAGAATATACATGAATAAAAGATTTAGAATAGCCAATTTAAACTTTGAACTGTAAAACACTGAACAACAAGAAGTACGTGACCCTTTGGCTCTGTAGTTTGTTTTGGGGCATCTCTTTTTCAGACGTTTTGGGCCCCTGGTAGAGCTCCAAGAAGCACGTCCTCTCAAACTGTAGCCAAAGGCCCACACTGTACTGCTGACACTTGTTCTCACTTTTATACAAGTTTGGATAATAAACCCACACTGCCTGTATGTTCTACTAGGTTAAAATTCTGCTTTTTCTGGTGCTGGAAGACAGCTGGGCAGTGTATGTTTGTGAATTTAAAAACAAAAAACTTTATCTTAGCATAAAAACCTAAAAACACAGCAAAAATAAAATAACAGCGAAATGTCTTAATGTTAGTTTTCTGTATAACTCCATTGCATTCACTCATGCACTGTTTCTCAACCTTCATGGGGCTGCTGCCATGTGCTTGGGATTACCAATGAATGTAATATCACTGAAAAGCGCAGAGTTGCTACTTTCAGCAAGTGTTGGATTTTTTAGGATTGCACAAACTGTTCAAGAGTTATGACAGTTTAAAGAAATGTTGGAAAAACCTGTTGCCGGCTACGGACTGTAACTTTCCAGCAGGTCTAAATTCAGCGGTGCTTAACTCTACAGGTTGCATATATGTGTTCCCTGGGTCTATATCTCACTTCCAGGTTCTTGTAAAGAAAACAATATGTGGCCGTCCATTCGAAGTCCAGAACAGTTGATGTGCTAAGCAAAAGTTACCATGGGGATCTAGCCATGTAAAAAGAGAGCCACTTTTGTGCCATAGAAAACTCTAACTTTAGGTTCAACTTACCTCGCTAGCCAATTAGCTCTTCATAGGCCGCCCTCTGGTGCAATCAGGATGCAGATGTTTTGATGATATGACAAAATAAAGCTAGTGGTATGCCCCTCATAACACTCAGACACACAAGTTAGAGTTAAAATGCACAGAAATTTCTCACACACTTAATTCATCACCATAAAATCCTGCCAGCTGCTCATCACCAGTTACAGAGCTGGCATGCCTACACACATGCAGATAGAAAAAAAGACTATATGCATGAAGCACCCACATCGTCAGCAAGAAAAAAATAATTAATGCCTAACTGGTAGTATCGGCTCTCTAAATAGCACAAGCCCAGAGGCCATGACACACATCTTTCATCTGAGGAGGAAATGTTGAGCTGGAGATTGCACACAAGCGCTTATGTAGAAATGATTTGTTCTCTGCACTGTTTCTAAAGCCAAACAGCTACGCAATCCTTAGCCGTGTCTGTTCTGTCTGAATCTGGTAAAAGACTGAGACAGGAGTTAATTGCAGTTTATGGATAAAAGCCAGCTGGCTGGTGGAGATACCTACAACAGAGACATACTGTAGTTCACAGAAAAGCTATGACCATATAGATTTATATTTAGTCCACAGCATCTAACTCTGCCACACATGGAACAAGCATGAGCAGCTGTGGATGAAAGACGTATAAGAAATCATGGGCCCATCAAGCAAACACTTGTTAACAAGCAATTCAGCCTTCTGTGTTTTAAAAAGGTACTTGTGTAACATTTTAGATTCCCCAGAATGAATTAATCTGTCTTACACGGGCAGTTTTCAAATGTGTTGTTTTTCTTTCCTTTAAAAAAAAAAATCACAATTACTTTAGGAGACATTTTGGGAAAATGGCACAGCCAAGACTCATGGCTTCCTTTTAGTTGAAATAAAATCAGGATTCAATCATCTGAAAGCAATACTTTTGTTGCTTGCGTGTTTTAGTCATGAGGGGCTAGCTGAAATTGCAGTACTGTGATGTTTGAGCAGTGGCTATGATTACACTCCTAGCTAGCCTGTGAGAGGCAGCCTTTTAGCCACAGAAATGGAGCACACTACAGCTCAAAAGTGGAACCAAACACTGACTGTATAGCATAAAATATTAAGTGCTCAGCTATACTTCATTACGCTAATGGATGATTCCTTTCTATGATTTCAAATAAACACCTTTCTAAATTGAAAGAACTCTGACTTTAAATGAGATGCTACAGTTTGGTGTTGTGTTGTTCAGCAATCAGATATGGTATAATTAGATAGACACAGAGTTTACCTGGCACGCTCTCGAGTAGTGGCATTAATAGTATGTGGATGGTGGATGGATGGATAGTTGTTCCACTGTCTTTTCTTTGTTCTGTGCGTTCTAATTAAGATCAAAATAATCACCCTTCGCTGAAAGTTTTGCATTCACACGGGCCCTTGGTGTCTAAAGAAAGCATTAATAAGTCATCCTCAGCAATCACTCTCTTTGGACTCATTGATGCGTTAAAATCGACAGTAATTAGGTTGAAATTTGCATGCAAAAAAAGCATTTATGCACAGTGGTGTGCAGCTTTTTAGATTTCAAATGGGACATGAGTGTACATTTTGTAAACAAGCCATGATTTCCTTAGGGTGCTGCGAATGTGTTTGACTATTGCCAGCGACACTATTTGTATAGTACTACAACCTTCCTGTGGTTTAGATAATTAAAGGTTTCGCACACACAAGCCTCAGCAAGAATGATAAATCAGCTGTCAGAAAAATAAGAAATCACTGCTTATTCACATTGCTCTGAGAGCAAATTAAGCTAGGCAAACAAATCGACTTCAAATAATCGAGTGGCTTTTATTTTTTAATACTCATTGCCAGTTGATTGCTGGTAAACAGAAAATATATTAAAATGTTAAACTGAAAACACCAGGTTGCGTGCATCCTGTTTCGAATTATGCTCATCAAAAGGTGATTGCTGTGCTCCTTCAGTCAAACACCCGACTTCCGATGCTCCGCCTTTGCTCACCTCTGTCTTAAGTGGTTTGAAAATCAATTCCTGATCCGTGCAAGTAGGCTTGCTTGGGGATAAACTGCGGCTTGTCAGTGGTTGTTTTGCTATGGGAAAGTCGATGAGCAAACGGCTCATCTTTGTTAGCTGCAGGAAATGTCAATGGGGATATTGGGAAGCAGCACTGGGCTCTAGTGGTCCTACTAAAGCCTTTCATCTGAGGTAGCCAACATCATTACGAGCCTGCCACGTTTGCTTCTTCGGTGCCTGCAGTTGCATGCCTGTGCTTGTGTGAGTCTGTGTGGGTGTGCAGTACGGTCCTAGTGAATGTGTTCATCCGTCTACCCATGTACACTTTGGTCTTGATTATCTTGTGTATAATATTATCTGTGTGTATGTGCTTGTGTCTAAGTGAGCCTATGGGCCATTAAGCTTTCAGCATGGTCTGGAGCTCATTAATGAGGATCTGTGTCACATCAAAGCAGCTAGCTGTTAGCTTCCCATACTGCTGCCGGTAACTAAAAGTGTGTGTGTGTGTGTGTGTGTAGGTGTATCAGTATGAAATCATATGGGTAGTCTGTGGTCATTACTTTGAGGTTATTATATAGTATGTATGCATTTATGTATGTTTTCATGACTTTTAGGTTTTTCCCATCAGCTCTTTGCTGTTTCATCACGTCCACTGAGTGTGTGAGGTTCATTTTCTCATTTGTCTAATCTTTCCTTTTTGATCATCTTCTAATGGACCAATACTGGAATTCAGTACCATGCCGTGCCTGTTACAAAAAAGCTAGCAAGGTTTTGGGTTGTTCCTTTTTTTGCATTTTTCTGTTGAATTTACTAGTGTTTCCAAGCCCGGCTTTGACAGGTGAAGAGATGACTAATAAAGAGCAAGCCCGCCATTCTCTAAGTTATTCACCGGGCTGTACACCATTAATGTGTTATTGCTGTCTTCAGTTGTAATGTACTGAGAGAGAACATTAAGTGGACACCACCTAAACTGTGGTGTATGCCATCATGTGGTGTCACACACCAAGAGTGAGGGGACAGAATTGTGGGATTTCCAGGTCCTGATCTATGTATAGCATCGTACGGAGAATGAGCCAGAGTCACACACGAAGGTAATCGCGCAGGCAATCGGCCAAATTTAAATGGGGCAAGGGTTTTGATTTTCATGGCATGGTTCCCTGACCTGGACAGCACAGTGGAACTGTGTATACAGAGTAGTTGCTGTTGCCTCACAGCAAGAAGGTATTGGGTTCAAATCCACCATCTGGCTGGAGCCTCTCTGTATACAGTTTGCCTGTTCTATGTATGGGTTCTCTCTGGGTACTTTGGGTTCATCCCACACTCCAAAGACATGAGGCTAGTGGGGTCAGGTTAACTGGTGAATATAAGCGAGCCATGACGTGAATGTCTTTCTGTGTTGACTAGCAACATGTCCAAGACGTACCCCACCTCTTACCTTATGGAAGCCTGGTGGGCTCTAGACCTCCTGCAACCCTAAAGAGACTGGATGGATGGTTCCTGACTTGTTATACATACTGCATATCATATGTTTATGAACAAAAGCACCACAAAGATCCACCTATTTAATAGAACAGTAAAAGAATAGTACTTGTCTCTTTAAAAAGGGATAGAGATTACATCAGATTTGAACAACATGCTGTTGCATAAGCTAACAACTTCAGATAATACTTAAAACAAAATTAGGCCCCGATAGTGTATTTCCTTTTTGAATTTCTTTTTCTGCTGAAGAAAAGCTTTTTGACGTAAAAAAGCGGTTGAGTTTACCAGGGGTTACCGGTAAACTCATACATGTATGGCAGAATTGTCTTGCCTGAAAGAAGCGGAAACGCACCACATTACCTTAGTGTAACACATTATATTGTAAAGACATTTGTTATTCTACTTGTTCCATTACTTTTGCATTACACTGCAACATGGCCAGAGATACACGGACACGTAATTACAATCTAACAATAAAAACCTTAGCGTACACACTGACACAAATCCCTAAACTAATGAAGACAGCAGCAAGTTCTTTCTTTTATTGTTTTACTGTGAACACTAAGCTGACAGCAAAGTTGAAACCCAGCCCACAGAGCACTTCACAGAAAAATGTTGTGACCACAGCAAATCTGCTGCAAAACAGGTAGAGATGGAGGCTACAAGCCTGACTGCTCATCACTGCTTCTGTTACCTGATGGAATTCAAACTGCTCCTGCTTAGCTTTACATTTCCTTAAGGAATTTTGTTCAGTTGTGCAAAATTACACCGGTTTGTTTGGGATGATGTAATATTACAAAATTAATCAGCAGCCACTTAATCAGCCAAACTCACACACTCATTCATGGAACTGTAGATTGCTTTGGCCCTCATATAATGCAAAGTGTTGATATGTTTGTGAATTATGAAGACACTAAACAAATTAAATAAGTCCTTGCATTGGCAACAAGCTGTGAGTTTGTGAGTACATTTGTGTGTGTGCTTGTGTACGGAGGAAGCACTACACATCATACCCTTTGTGCATTAGCCTGATTGGTGCTCAAAGTTCAATATATCAAAAGTATGTGAGGGAAATGCAGTTTCTTTATCGATCATTCTTTGTGTGTGTGCAGTACTGTACACACCGTCATTTCCTTATATTTTGCCAGCAAAATGGAAAATGGGTGCCGTGATTTATTAAAGCATGTGCAAACATGGGAATGGGAATACAGCACAGAAGGCAAAAATAGTTTGCGCTATTCACATGAGCTTCAAAGTCAACATTTGGTATAACCAATTTTATTCTTCATCACAGCCTGCACTCGAGGCCAGTCTGGGGAGCCCAGTCCATGACTGATAGTGTTACAGTGTGTAATTTTCCATCCAGGTATGCTTTTACTGCAACGCCACTGTCATGCTGAGAAATGAAACTGTTAATCAGATGCAAAATCCGACCCTATTTTTCTACATTAACCATTCCATTTATTTTGAGAAAATCCTGAACATTTTTGACTGAAATGTAGCCCTAAACTATGACAGAGTCTCGACTGCAATTTACAGGTGTGTAGACACATGATAAGCCTCTCACCTGACCTCATCTCTACGTATTGACCACATATGGATCCAAAACATTTCAAATTTAGGTTCATCACTCCTTCAGACCTGTTGTCACTGATTTTCAACCCTATTCTTGTATAATTTGACGTGCCTCAGTCGTTTCTACCTGTTTCCCTTTCTTTAAAATGGCTTCTTGACAGCCACCCTTCCACTGAGACTACTTCTGCTGAGGTTTTGGTGATCAAGAGATGGATCAACTGAAGGGCCAGATGCATCTGCAAAATTATACTGCAACGTCCTGTGTCCGGTTTTTGCAGTAAAATATTTTGCATTTTCTAAAGGACATGCTGTTCAGGTATTGCTCATCACCTATAGATGTCAGATTTCATATATTCAACTAAAGAAGCAGGAACAATGCTACTCCTACTTGGACGCATGGATGGTATGAATTTCATAATCCTAGTCACCTCATCTTGAGGTATCACATTCACAAACTTGGAGGTCTATCCCACCGACCCCACAATACCCTCATCAGCAACTGAAGGTTAAAAAAGCAGCCAATGTCCAAAGAAAAACTAGGAAAACTATTGTTTACGACCACCTTAAAATCTTACAATAATTTCTTCTTACAAGAACAAGGCGTAAGGTGTGGCTCAAGATGTTTGCTGAATTTTATGTGCATGTAGGGGAGACCGGGGATAGTTGTAACATGGGTCAGTTGTAACACTTCCAATTTCTCCAGTCAGGGCTAAGTTTCAAATGATGTGACTCATCCTGTGCACGCCCAACTCAGTTCTGCTATCACATGTGAAAAATCAGCACATTTTGTCAAACACAGACAATTTAACACGAAAAAAAGTAATTTGTATGCCAAAAAGTAAGTTTTTCTACTTTATTTCAATTTCTAATAGCATCATCTGCTTTGCAGTTAAACTCATCAAACTTAAATTATGTTATTTGTATGTCTATGGGGATATATTCTATGTAAGTCTTTAGTGCTAATGTTTTAGCCGTTGGCTGTAATGTTAGCTAGTTCATGGCTATAGGAGTCTGGGTCAGTTGTAACAGCAA
>NW_005187606.1:157069-162527 GCF_000239375.1 Pundamilia nyererei
ACCATGCAATGGGTAATTGTGCTGCAGAGAAAATAGCTGCACTATTTAATAGCAGAGACATGTAAATACTTTGCATTACATTTTGAATCCACTACCTTAAAAGAGCTCCAATTTATAGACAGAAATGTCAAAAATGTTACAACTATCCCCGGTCTCCCCTACATTTGCAGCTGCCACCTCCAACTATTAGGGAAGGTCATGACCTAAAGTGTTCAGCAGAGGTGGGAAGTAACAAAGTTCAAATACTTTGTACTAATTAAGCAGAATGTTTTAGATATCTTTAGGCTCCTTTACTTGAGTATTTATTTTTCTGACAACTTTTTACTTTTACTCCCTACATTTTAAAACAAATATCTGTACTTTGTGGCCTTTACATTTTCAAAACAGGCTCGTTACGTTTTGTTTCAGCGGGATCATTCATAGCGCTTTTTTTCGGTGGTTAAGGTGGGCCGGGAGGAGTGCAGGTGTCTGTAGGTTGTTTGCGTACTCCAGCATCTAGCTAGCGCTACAGAAGAGGAGGCAGCATGAAGAGTGTGGCAGGTCATTTCAAATTCAGCGTTTCTATCAGCTCAACAAACATCAGCAAACACACAAACTATTTGTGAGCAGTTTGTCGCACAGTGTGTTGCTAGCTAAAGGTCCAGCTGCTCTAAGAAGGAGAGCTAACTTCACTCAGAGATGGAGAAACATTTAGAAAGACAGGAGAGGAAGAGGAGAGGTTAGGTTTAAAGGTAAGGACTGCTCAGTGACCTTTGATAATCTGCAGATTGAAATTTTACTTGGAATGTCATAATTTTAATCACATATTGGATTTCTGTATGGTGTGTTTTGATAAAATTATGTGTTTTAGTTTTGTGAAATGTCCTGCAAATCAAACTAAGCTATAATAACTTTGTGCTATTGAAATGTCTCATGAAAAGTCTGGGCAGTTTTGTGCAGGTTAGCGTGCAGTACTGTGGTGAATTCGCAGTAAATCACTGTACTGGACTACTGCACAGTGGCTGTGGTGCTTATGGTCAGATTTAAGTTACATCGGGTGTAGCAGAGATGAATTTGCATTTAAGCCGATGATGCTTAGATTCATTAACTGAATTGCAACTTTATATCAGCTGTATACTGAGTAACATAAAGTAGGTATAAACAGTGTAGTGTCAGTGTAGTGGATGGACATCAGCTAAGATAGCTTGTCAAAATGCTGACATCTTGTTGAATTTAGTTGTGTAAATCCACAAAGAGCAGCAGGTTAGCTGACCACATGTACACTAAGAAAGCCTACTGGAGGTCACATTAGAAATTACTGTGAGTTGTGATTGTTTTCCCTATGCTGAGCGACTACAGATCTTAGAGTTATCCCACCTGACCCTTAGCTTGACATCAGTCTATGATATATGACCTTCCTGCTAACATTTGATCTGCGTAACCCGGTGTTAATCACACATAGATGCCACTTACACACTAAGACCATACAGGAAATGGCTGTGGATGATTACTGATTTTCAGCTGAGAAACAAACTAACACATATAAAGCATGTAATTAGCTCAGTGCTGCATAATCTAACAGTTTTCCAGGGGGAGAAATTGACTGACATGCAAGAGTCATGGTTTGGGACAAAAGAAAACATGCAATTGCTGTGTCATTAATGTGATAAAGCTTCAAGGTAGACCTACTTGTTTTCCTTTTCTTTGCTTAGTTATTACATTTTTTAATGGCCTTCCACTCGCTGAACGGTGCATAATAAGGTTAATTTGTTGCCTGCTCATTCAAAACAAAAAGGTAAACAATGTTGAACAGTCACAGCCTGTTGTCTGAGGGAAATGTGAGCTATTATTCAGCATCGTGATTCGGTAACACAAATCATTAGTTTGGTGTCAGCTATGCTCAGGGACCTTGATCTTCTTCAGAATGAGTTTTCAGGTCACTGAAAACTCATTCTGATGTTACCATTATAGGGTCTTCTCTTCTTCCTATTAAATAAATAGTTTATGCGCAGAGTTTGACTTTTGGAAATCTCTTGATATTTGCTTTGAATAAACCAACAGTATTCAAGAAAGGTGAAAAATCATATTTTAAGATAATTAGAGGTACAACCTTCCTCCTCTTAACTCTCTCAGGCTCAAATTAAACTTTTTGTTGCTAATGCACAACCAAGTCCTGCAGTGGTACTTCTGAGTAAAAAAACCTCATAAAACATGTATGTGGGGAAATCAGGTTGTTAGTTTTTAACTGTTGCAAATCGGCAGCGCCTGCCTTGAGAGGGTTAACTTCCTTCTTAAGTGGATTCAATGACATTTTGACTTTGTTGGTATATATTCAGGCTGAAATCATTATTTTAAAGCCTCTAGTTATATTATCTCTGACAGATTAATGAGAGCCGTGCCCTGTCATACTTTGTCTTCAGTAAACTTCACCTCAGGGTTATTAATTGTGCGGATTTTATCTGCAATATCTGACTGACCATTAAGAGTGTGGTGAGCTCTGGGTTCACGACTGCTTAAAAGTATTACTTTTTGTTCCCAGAGATAGCAATCTAGTTAACTCAAGCACCTTTGAAACTGCAGCATGTGACATCACTTGATGAAACATGAACCCTCCTTCACACCAAGTTTCTTCATACTGGAGCATTTCCAGAATGCATGAACTGCTCTTTTTCAGAATGTAAATCATTCTAATGAAACGCTATCGAGCCTGAAAGATGCTTGAAATGATTTTGAAATTGCAGTGTATTAATGGATATGACCAGTAATGTTGCTGAAACGGGGACACTTCACAGGACGGTCATTAAAGTGAAGGTGGGCAGTTAAAAGTATCTTGATTGTGACTCACTCAATCTTGGTCGTGTGTGATATGTAATTACAGGTGCAGTCTAGATAATATCACTTTCATGTGCAAAAAAAAAGTAATTTACTTTAGGGGAGCAGGTTTAAAAATGCAAGAAAATGATAAGCCGGCAAATGAGAAAATCGTGGAGTGCATTAGTACTGCGGAGGATACAAATGCTGAGAGCAGGCTGACGTGTCAACAAATAAAAGCAGAAACTTGGGGACACAATCACAGAATAAACAACCTAACTGCTGTAGAGGACATGTCACACCAGCTGCAAACACAGCAGTGAAGTCAAATCAGCGTGTTGCTGCAGACAGTAAACAGCAGCCAGCCAATCCCAATGGTCATAATGATCCTTAATGTGTCACTGACTCATATACGTTGCATTTTAAAAGTACTGTTATTAGGATGGGACTGCACAGATGTGCTTTCTTAGCGCACAAGGTTTTTATGGCTACAGCCCCCCGTTTTTTCCTGCATTTTGTCAGTGTTCCTGACAAAGGTCAAGAGTCTAAACAGCTAAGAGTAATAGATATTACATCTGGGGCCCTGCGGTCAAAAACAAACAAAAAGATTAAAAAAACATTGACATCTACGTTCCCCATCATCAGCAATAATGGGTAAGCGTCATCGTGTTTAATGGGTCTTCTAGTAAAACAACCTTCCTGATATTGATGCTCATGAATTTCACTGTTTGAACAATTACTGTCACATCATTGCAGAGCAGTGGAGAAGGTTCAGAAGGTGATAGGAACTGTATAGGGTCATGCAAGCGAACCTTTAGTGGAAATTACAGCAGATGAAGATGAGTATCTGGGCTCGTGGAATCCACACAGCATTTCATTCACTTTACACAGCATAGTAAACTGTAGTGAACCACAGCTCAGTGTTGTCAAGAGCTTGCAGAACTTCAGATCCGCTCAGAAGCCATTCATCCTGCCCCTTTCCTAGTTGTTTCCATACCGACATCAAATACACAACATTCAACTTTTAAGACCATTAGGCTTCTTTATTGCAGTTCTGCTGTCCGACTCTTTCTTTAACATAGTATGCAAAATCACAACGATAATGTGCAGAGGTTTCATAAGATTGTATCTTAATTATCAGCGATACTCTTACATGAACCTCCAACTGTTTGCGTTTTATTCTTATCTACATATTTATTTTTCTTTGCACTCTGTGTTAAGTTTTTTTCTCCTTCTTGTTGCTTTCATCTTTTCTCTTCCTTGCACTGAACCTTTGACACTGTTGCAACATCCTAATTGCCACCGAGGTTCAAAACTGTTTTATTTCTTACCACTGACACGATGATTACTCTGCCAGAGACTGAGATTTAAGACGCTGCCAACTGCTTTGCCGGTCTTTGCTCTGATACAGCAACAGTCCTTTGCTTTACTTTCTTCTCTCTGTTGTGAAGATGTAAAGCTTTGCCAGGGTTGACACTGCCCTTCCTTGGCAACTGACAGCCCGATTGCATATTGCACTCACTGTAATAAGGAAACGCAGGTTAGCAGTCTTCTGTGTGAGCTTTCTTCCCTTCTCTTTTTGCTTTTCTCTTCTCTTTGTAGTCATAAAAACAGCCGGAAAATCAGCCTTTAACTGAGATCAACACAGTGCAAAACCTCAGAAACTCTGGTATATGGAGATAAACTGATGGCGTGAGTAGATTTTGCTGAAACCTGTGCGCTCCGCTCGCTCATTGGAAATCTATGGGCAGGTGCCACTTAGTCCTATCAGAACTCCTGTTCTCTGTGTTTTCACTCCAGCTGCACAATATTGATTCCTCTCAACACTAAGCCTCTGACTAAACCACTGAAATCTTGCTCCTTTGTTCCTCCCTCCTCCCCTCTGCTGACTCACTCAAAATGCACCTTCTCTGTCCGTCTCTTGCTTCTACCTGTGATCACAGTGTGATCTGAAAAGAAAAAGAAATCATGGCATCTGCATGTCATGTTGAAGTGTCTTTAAGTTTTAAGAAAACTTGCTGATGTAACAATATCGTCACACCGGTGTTGCGTTTAAATACTCGTCAGAAAAATCTTCACAAAGTATTAGTGCAGCCAGCTTCCTATTTCCACCATTCCACCGTTCCATCTCGGGAATGACTGACTGCTTGTTAATATTGTAGGTGGATATTCATGAGATTCATGAGACACAAAATGCTGTTTCATATAAAGAAAAGGGAAAGTCATCAATGTGCAATAGTGATGATAAAATAAAATAAAATTGACAAAACTCAATGAAAAGAATGGATAAAAACATCCAGCAGAGATGTTTGAAGCAGTGTCAACATAGCCTGGCTCCTTTTTGTTAGCTGGCTCAAAAAAACCTGAAACCTAAAGCCTCAGTCAGCGATAATGCATACTACAGCACTTATCAGCTTTCCTTTTTAAGCAGCCTTTTCTTCTTTTCCTCTTCAGAGTCAAAAGCGAGCTTTTGAAGCTCTGTTTAACTGTTCTTCTGCTCACAATGGACTGATCAAGTGCACCCGGCTCCGGTTAAGAGGAACACATTAACACGCTAACAGTTCCTTGTAGAATTTTTCAGCTGGTAGACATCCTTATGGATGTTGCTGTAAATAATGCTACAAGGCTTAGAAAACACGGATGAGTCTCTCTCTCTCACACACACACA
>NW_005187606.1:162569-164959 GCF_000239375.1 Pundamilia nyererei
GGCGGAAGAGAAAATCTATATGTGCACCACAGTTTCAAGGTCTGTACCCAAGATTAGTGTCACTTATCTGAAATATGGTCACAATCTCCACCATCTACTCCTGAGTAATGGAGTTCAATAATGGGCTACAAAGGCATTTTCGCAGCACATTATCATGCCACTGTGAAATTGACCCGCACACGGATATGTAAATGGGATCAACGATATTCGGAATTTGGCTGCATTACAGCACAATAACAGTAATGTACAGAACTCGCTCCCGGTGGGGTTATATCTACCACAACACAGTTGACTCTGTGGAAGAACATGTATTTTAAGACAGTTGAAGGTGACTTTTTGTTTTAAATGTTTCTTATTTTTTTGAAAACAGCTGTCTTACTCCGTAGCGCATTTCAGACGAGGTGCTAAGATTTTACTTATTTATTTTATTTTACTTTGATGCCAAACTACAAATGAAAAGAGGGCTTTTTAAAAATTACACCACATATTTATTCTTAAAAATCAAAGTCAAAATCAAAGTCAAACATATGGTGAGGGGGCCAGAACCAACCCATCAAAGGGTTCGGTGTGGCCTGCTTGTAGGCTTTGGGAAATGTTGAATAATCACAGAAGGAGGAGATGAATCTTAGACTCTTAACTACAGTATTATAACTTCAGTCTTCTTGCTGACAAAGACAGACCTCGATAAGATAAACCGCAGCCTGCCAAATACTACAGAAAACACCAGTTTCTTTTTTCATCATATCAACTTGAAAATATGATTTGTTTAAATGTATTTATTTTATTTAATTATTTTGCAATAGTTGGTCCAACTCATGTAAGATCAAACTGGCCCACTATCTAAAATAAGTGAAGTATAGTCAAGTCTGTTATTGAAGTAATGACAATAACAGAAAACACAAGAGCATTTCAGAAGAAAAAAAATTACACATTTTTTGTTTCAGGACACCAAAGGTCACTAAACCCCAGATAGACCCGTCTCTATCTAAGAAAACTAACTGAGACTTTTTAGATTTGTCCTTGCAGGCTACCGTCCTTGACAATTTATGCTTTATTCCTACCAACACGCTTTAGTTCCTCCAATCTCTTACTATAATTTTACAACCTTCAACCATGGCAAACTATTCATTTTCTCTGTTGGCTACTTGTTTCTAACCCTCTGAGTGATTTATGAAATTAAATTTCTCCTTTCCTGTTCTCTTTCTCTCATTTAAGACCGTAAGGTGGCCATGACGAGCGAGGAGGAGGAGGGCCCCGGCGTTGCAAAATCGACAACAGCAACACCATCTGCACCAACCAGCTCCAGAGTGACGACTGCCATAGCCCGGGCCGACAGCGATGACGCTGTCGCCACCTCGTCTCCCCACAGGCCCTCCCCACACCGACGCCCATATCCCAAGAAAAAGGAGGAGAAGGAGGAGACCATAGAAGACGCAGGAATTATTCAAGAGGAGAGGATCGAGAAGGAAGAAGAGGAGGAAGTGGTTGAGCGTAACGGGGATAAAGAAGATGAGGATGACGAGGATGACGACGATGATGATGGCAGCAGTGACACCAGTGTGTTAGTGGTGCCCTACCCTGAGCTGGTACCTGTGGTCTTCTTCTGCCTCAAGCAGACAACCTTTCCCCGCAGCTGGTGCATCCGCATGGTCTCCAGCCCATATCCTTTTACTTACCTGCTGTGAATCATGATACTGTGGATTATTCCCACTGTGTGTTGCCTTTTCATAACTTAATCCATCATCAGTTATCCTTCCATCTCTCAGAGTTTAAACGCAGGCTTTTGGCTATTTCAACCCATCTGATTAGTTCAAAACATCCCCTGTTCCAAGCTGAATTTCTGCCTCCCGTGTGAGGCGAGAGCTGAGAGCAAAGTTCGATGCTTTTTGATGCATTTGTAGAAGGATTCAGATGGAAAATAGTTCAGTAACATTTTCTGTTTTCTCTATTTCACCATGGTTCATTGCCAGAAGAAAATGCCCTGAAAATACAGGAAATATCAACTCAAAAAAGTCACGAGGAATAAAGACAATAAATATGTCTTTACCTTTATTCAGCAGCAACAGGCCACCTGCTCCATGCTTGCATTGGTCTAATTTATGACTAGGGATGGGTATCGTTTAGGTTTTATCCGATACCAGTACCAAACCGGTACTTTTGAAACGGTGCCGGTGCTTAAAGAATGAAGAACACAAACTTTGTCCAAAAACCTCTCATGTTTAGCTGTTTTCCACTTTTTCTTTGGTCATTTTAGCCTTTTTGGCCAGGGTGAAGGGAGTATCTGCCATCAAACAAGAAGACAGCCGCATGTAACTACGACGTGTTTGCTAGTTCACCTTACATGCATTATTGTAATAACGTGGTTAGCCTACTCAGTGTAAATTACACAC
>NW_005187606.1:167541-172840 GCF_000239375.1 Pundamilia nyererei
GGGGGGGGGGGGGGTAATCCTCCAGATCAACGGCAAAGAGTAAAACTGAAAGAGATGTCCTCACTTCCCATTAAGAAGACACCACATTAGTTTCTTGCTGGTTCTGAGATTAAAACTAAACATAGCAGGGTAGTTGCTTAATAGGCAACCATTCACTCTGGTCTAAAAGAAACATCGTCCAAACAAAATGTCTTGAAAGAGAAGTCAGAGAGGAAAAAAAAGACTTCTTGCACGTCTTTGGTCTTTTCTTGCTCCGGCTTTCAGTGTCTCCATCTTACAGCTTTTCCAGTCTTATCTTCTGTGTTACTTTCACAAGTGAACTGATGATAATTTTCTCCACTAGACTAAGCTGTCACTTCATACATTGACAGACGGCCAGTACTAGAAGAAAAAAGTGATTACGCATAAAATATATATGAGAAACTGTAGAATCAGATTTTAGCACAAGGCTGTTTTCTAGACTCCTCTGACAAACACAATAACAACAAACCAACAAACGGCCCTGTGAAAAACACGTTTTTTAATATTTCTTAGCTTTTGACTGTCCTCCATGACTTTACTAAGGTTTACACATTCAGACAGAAGTTCTGACAACTATAGTTTTCACGCTGCATTAATGACTATATTCCGATGAGGCTAACAGTAAAACTCAAAGATCGGTGACATCTTCAGGAAACACAGTGTTTAATAAACAATTTAAAAAACTGTACTATGAGACCTTTTACACAGGAATGCACAGCTTCTAATTCTTTTGCTAAAGCTGTAGTTAAGGAATGCTGATTAAACGTGTGTTGTAATGTATTTTGAATGAAGTCTTAAACATCATTGAGCTTCAGCTACTTCAGAAAATTAATTAGGATAAAATGAACTGTCAGATCTTTAGCATTTAAATTATATGCTGCAAAAAAAAAGAGATAATATTATTATTTAACAAAACAGGACAAAACTATTCACTAGTTCTTTGATTTGATTTTTAACCTGATGTTTGGTGTGCACGTGTCGTGTTGCTCCCCTGCAATGAACATGGTGCATGAAAAATCATAAAATCATAAACAAATCACCTCTCGTCCCAGTGGGCAGTCTTTTTCCTTCAAGCTCGGGTCCTCTACCAGAGGCCTGGGAGCTTGAGGGTCCTGCGCAGTAGCTTAACTAGGACTTTTCCAAGGACTGCGCTCTTCTGGACAGAGATCTCAGATGTTGTTCCTGGGATCTGCTGTAGCCACTCGCCTAGCTTGGGAGTCACTGCACCGTGCTCTGATTACCACTAGGACCACCGTCACCTTCACCCTCAACATCTTCTCGAGCTCTTCTCTGAGCCCTTGGTATTTCTCCAGCTTCTCGTGTTCCTTCTTTTTGCTGTTGTTGTCATTCGGTATCGCTACATCGATCACTACGGCCGTCTTCTTCTGTTTGTCCACTACCGCTGTGTCTGGTTGGTTAGCCACCACCATTTTGTCTGTCTGTATCTGGAAGTCCCACAGGATCTTAGCTCGGTCATTCGTCTCCCATTTTGACCTCAGGACTTCCAGGCCATATTCTGCACAGATGTTTCTGTACACTATGCTGGCCACCTGGTTCCATGTATGCCCTGGCTGCTAGCACCTAACACCCTTCTGTTATGTGCTGGATTGTCCCAGGGTCATCTTCACACAGCCTGCACCTGGGGTCTTGCCTGGTATAATAGACCCCAGCCTCTATGGATCTTGTACTTAGAGCTTGTTCCTGTGCTGCCATCAGAGTCAGTTCCTCTCGCAGTCAGTGATCCTTCCATCGCACTTGGGACTTGGTACCCAATCTCAGGTGGGGGTGATGATATCTCCCCCCTGACCTGTCATCTTGGCTCCCCCTTGCCGTAGCACTTATGTTGTACCTCGTCAACCTCTAGCCGTGAGAGCAGTTCCTTCTTCTGAACGTTGGGACACTAAGCTGGTAGTTGTTTTGCGACCAATCAGGATGCTGGGTATCAAAGATCCCATAGGTCCCTCCTCCTATTCATGTAACCTCTTCTGCTGGGGTTACTTGTGTAGTAGCATTCCGACAGCGCCCTGTTTTCGTCTCTTGCTGACCGATGCTGTCTTGTTCCAGTAGCCCACTTCTCATCAGGGTGTCCTGGTTCCTCAACACCTGATGCGGATCTTGTTAATCCGGGCGATGAATTAACATTCTTGTTAATCGTTTTCAAAATTCCAGTTATTTCTTTTTTGTTTTGTTTATTAATTACTTTAGTTTTCCATAACTGCAGTGGCACGTTGTTAATTAAAATTTAATTACAACACAAATTAACATTTAAGCACAAAAAGCTGTTTTCAAATATTAGATATTATGACTTACTAGATGTCTTACATTTAGATGTGCAGCCTGCTTTTGTTTTATTTTTGAGCTCCTTTCTCTGTTGACTTTCTGAGCACTATCAGTTGAGAAGGGGAGGATGAGTCCGTGTAACTCTGCTGAAATGGGTGAGAACTGAAAAGTCGAGCTTCTGCAGTCGAGCGAACTGCAATGACCTGTGAGGAAAATCTAAGACCTCTGCAACGAAATCAAGAAGAGCAACTTGAAAGAAGAGTTCAAGCTGAATAGCTAGTAGCAGGAAAGAATGGAAGTGTGGTTTGAAAAGAGGTCTGAAGAGAAAGAAATCGGCCCAGAGTCAGGAGGAAAGAAGGAATTTGTGTTATCGGGGCTTAAGGAGTTCTGTGCCGACTGCTGGCTCAGCTCCCTTCCGTTCTAATTCCCTCTCTGTCTCAATCACTCTTCTTCACCCTTTCCCTTCTAGACATTTAGTCATTTGTAGTTTTCATTGTCAAATCATATTGCTGAGGTAGAGGGGGCCTGTCAGTGCAGCATAGTGGGATAGTTAGAAGTCAACATTAAAGAGGAATGCCTCGGGCAATAAGCTGTAATAGACAGATCAAAATTTTGTCGCTCTACACTTATTCCAAATTGCTGTTGGACATGCTTTTTTCCCGCTTACCTCTTGTCTTTCATTTGCACATCACTTTTTTGGTTTTTTACTGTAGCTAGTAGGCTTTTGTGTTACTCACTGGCTCGTTTTAGTATGACTGCCGGGGTCTTTTTCTCTGTCTGTGGTAATGCAAACCCAAAATATCCATTCGCCCTTGTGAGGAAAGAAAGATAAAAGGATAAAAGAGCCTGACAGCATTTTTTTTTAAAGAGCAGTTGTACAGAAAGTGAATATTGCTGAATAAAAATGAAATTAGTGTTATTAGTATTTCAATGAGGACAGACAAAAACAACACAAAACCCCACATCATTAGCTAAATTAGCACCGGTCCAACAAAAAGTGAAATGACAGACAAAACAGCTTTTATGCAAACAGGATTTATTGATTATTGTGCTAAACAATGCATCCATTTTGCATTCTTTGGTTTAAAATTTTGATGCAGTTTTTCTTATTCATGAAGAAAACTGCATTATACATTCATACTGTAAAGAATATAAATATCCAACAACATTTCTGTTGTGTTTTGTATGCCCATGACATTTTAAGTTCACACACGTTTAAACCAGTGATGTAACCGTGCTCTACTCTGGCATAAGATACCTGTCTGTGTCATAATACGCTATGTGGCAGGCAGGTTAGGACCCAATATGCAGGACTCCGGAGACAATAGGTCAACTCAAAAACAGCTTTAGTTCTGGAACTCATGGAGCAAAAACAGAATGAAAAACTCCAAACCCAATAACTGAAACTAAGAACTCAGAGAGTTCGAAAACTAGACACGGCAAAAACAAAGAACAGCACGGAGACATAATGACCTAAGGAGTACTCTGGAAACTAAAGACTAGTGAAAAGACTAACTCAGACTTTACCAAGAAACTAGAACTGATAACTCAGGTCTGAACCTATAAAAATAGAAGTAGAGAAACAGTCAAATCTTCAGATGCATTTACACAGAAGTAAACTTCTGATAGAGGCCCATTTTGCTAAGTCAGCTCATAAAATTAAGATGCTGCACAATGTAGCTACAGCAACCTTCCTTGATAATGGAATAATCAAAGAATATCACTGAAATAAAGCTTTTCAATGGCCTAAAAACCTTTTTGTTTGGATATTTTTGAACTGAAGTGACTCTTTTTAATGTGGAAACTGCTAGTTTTGCTGCTCTCGCTGCTCTCAGCTTGGCTTCAGTTCTCCTGTTTTACATCAGCTAATAATGGGTATAAACAAACACTGGTTTGTTCTATGCTGAAAGTATGTCAGAACTAATAGACAGGTAATCCTGATTTCTTTAAAGACAATACATGTCAAGACTAAATTAAGTTAATATACATAAAGTCACACAAATTTCACTTAGAGAAAGACAGTGTAGAATTTTCGACTTGGTTGTGGGTTATCTGCACTATTACCAAACCTTTGAGCACTGAAGGGGATTATTTGATTCATTAATAAAACATTGAAATCTGCTCACTGGATGATCTGACTGAAGGAAGAGCAGTAGTAATGAAACTGTTGTAAGAGGAAAAAAGACCCAACTGACTCTTTCAGACACATTTTTATGCAGTTATTCACTTGGTTACAACAAAGTCATGCTTTGACTGATTTTTAAAGATATTACTACCCAAAGCTATTCAGCCCTGCTGTATTATGCTGGAAGTGGTGGTTGGAATGAAAACTCATTTTTACAGAACCAAAGAATGAGGACAAAATACTTCAGCTGGAACTTTTCTTGTTCCACACTGTATAACATATTCAAAAGTGAGGTGCTTCCAGCAGTCTTACTATCCTGTGAAATTGCTATTTGTTGCTAAATTGTACATTTTCCATGCCGAATAGACTGCAGAGTTTCATAAGAAATGAAACATGTCACGCTCCGTGGTTTCTCTTTCCTACTTTTTACAACAAAGCTGTATCCATCGGGGAGCACTGCCATTGTATCCACATCTGTGTGATTTCACTGATGCTGGGCTCAAAGTGGGAATACAGCTGAGTGGAGAGCAGTGAATGTTTGTGTTAACCAGCTCTCAGGCAGAGAACTATCAGGTTTATTCACACAGAGAGGGAATAATCAGAGCAGCATCAGAAGAGCAAATGACTGAGATCATTTCAAAGAGTTGGACAATGTTACCTACATGTAAGTTCATGTTGGAAGGACATGAGGGCATTTGAGAAAGGCAGAGAGAAGCGCAAAGCAGGCTGCATGAAGAGAAACAGAGCGTGCGGACTCAATATATATTCTGCTCCAAACCAACTCTGAAAGGAGGGGACGGTCAGATTAATAGTTTCCAATTCGTTTTCAATCTCCTCTGGACCAACACATGTGGCTCTCTTTGCCACTGGCAT
>NW_005187606.1:172860-173849 GCF_000239375.1 Pundamilia nyererei
CACACACACACACACACACACACACACACACACACACACACACACACACACACACACACACACACACACACACACACACAACAATACTGAGTATGTGCGAGGAGGGGGAAAAAGGCCTCTGTTTGACATCTTGCTTACCTGTTTGACTGGTCTGACCTACATACATCGGCTCCTAGTGATTTTCAATGATCACGTGATAAGGCATGTGTAGCTGCAGTAATAGGCACTAGAATTATAGAAGTTTTAAGTATGGCATGCATACATTAAGATAACTACATTTTAATTAATAAGCAGGGCTGTATCAGCTTGTGTAGTGGATATTCTCTCACGCCGGCTTCGTCCTGTGCCCTCTGTGTAGACATGAGTTTCAGCTAAATCTAATGCAAATTGACCGTTCTGGGATAGCTGTGAATTATCCTTTGGGTGACTGAATAATTACTGGATTAATGCAGCTAAACTGACTATTTTGTACAAGATTGTCTGCTCAACTAAATCAGTGTACTGTAATTGCCAAGTTAATTCCCTGGCAGTGGCTGCAGGTGTGGTTTTTAATGATAATTTAATGGTATATTTTTGCTGAATAATGATTGGTAGAGTATTTTGCCAACCTGTGTGCTCCCTCCAGCAAAATTCACTGATAAAACATATATTTTGGTTTAAGTGATAAATGTATAAATTAAAGATGGACCGATCCGATATTACGTATCGGTATCTGTCCGATACTGACCTAAATTACTGGATCGGATATCGGAGAGAAATAAAAAATGTAATTGATCCATTAAATATCAAAAAAGCACCTCACAAAACTTGCGACACGCCGTAACTCGGTTCATAACCGTAGCACGTGGGAGCAGTGTGCTCACGTGATAGAGCGGCCGTGTGTATTTGTAGCCTCGCTACCAACCCGGCATTTCATCTCCGAGGAAGTTATCCGAGAGAGAAGTAAAGTAAGTGTGTAAGTCCATCTCTGAATGTTTGTAAAGCATTCC
>NW_005187606.1:175271-177540 GCF_000239375.1 Pundamilia nyererei
TTTTAAGGAAGGCACATGCTTCTCTGGGCTTCTCCACTTAAGTCTTCACTGAGCTAATACAGGTGTAGCAATGGCATTGCTTTATTTCTTTCTTTTGACATTTCCAGTGTTTGTGAAGCAGTTATATTAACCAATCAGGTTGTGTGATGCTTGGAAGTCAGCCACCTTACTTGTAATGGTTGCTGTAAAGTCTTGATTAGGCTTCAGTTATAGTAAACAGCCACTAAGAGTTAATAGCCAACATTGTGTCAAGGTTGATGTTTGGGGTTTTGGAAATTGTATACTTTTACTCTATTTCATAACTTCAGCCGCACAATTAACCTGCTCTTGCATTTCATTTACATTAGGTCCAATCCCCAGCAAATAACCTGGAGATGGAAGTAACATTAGTAGTGTTATATTTTCTTGAAACACTCGGGAATTACATGCCTCACATGGAAATTAAACTTATGCTGAGGAAACGACAGTTTTGCCCAAAACTACATAGCATATTTATTATTGATTGAGCTGCATGCACACGTTATTAGTCAGGGAAGATTTTAACTATTATTCAGCCATGAGCTCTTTTTTTCTAAACTGTGGGAGTTTCTTTTTTTCATATCTTGTATTAAAAGCCTGGCTGAGTCATTGAGAATGCTGTTTACCAATGCTAACCTTTAAGAGAGAAGGAACAAGGCCATTCTGTACTCCTAACAGAGTAGCCTTGTAAGGATCACATCAACATTTGCAAGTATCTAACATTAAGGTTGTGGATAGACCTCTTCAAGGCAATTTTAATTATAGAGCCTGCAAATTCACCAAAATTCTCAAGCCTTTTAACCACTATACCAATGGGATGGCCATCAACATAAAGGGTTTTGTTTTTTGCAGGAGACAGCAAAATATAATCCAATATAAAAGCCTGTATCAGTGAGCATTAGAGCTCCATTAAGAGGAATTATATAACCAGTCCAGTTCCAAAACATTTCAGCTAACAGCACAACAGCATCATGTTTTCCTTTCCGCAGAGTTGGTCCAGTTGGTGGCAATGACAGTTTCATCAGAAAGAAGAGGGAATCATTTTTGTCTCAGAAGTTTACTTTCAAGATAGATGAGTGGGGACTCCTGTTTGGGTTTGAGCTATTTAACAGCTTTTATTTATATAGTGTGAAATATTGAATTTTGTTCTTCTTTTGTTCAACTTTTCTAATGTATTTTGTGTTAGCGTTTACATTAGTTATATGGCCTTAAAATGTTTTTAAAGTCAGCCATATTAAGCTGGATCAATTGTGACTAAGTAAGACCAAATAATAATGGATTGCATTTATATAGCGCTTTTCTAGGCACCCAAAGCGCTGTACAGTTCCACTATTCATTCACTCTCACATTCACACATTGGTGGAGGCAGCTACAGTTGTAGCCACAGCTGCCCTGGGGCAGACTGACAGAGGCGAGGCTGCCATATCATGCCATCGGCCCCTCTGGCCATCACCAGTAGGCTGTATGGTAAAGTGCCTTGCCCAAGGCACAACGATCAGGAAAGAGAGAGCAGGGGGATCGAGCCGGCAACCTTCCGGTTACAGATGAGCTTCCCAATCCCCTGAGCCACAGTCCCCCCAAATGATACCAAATCATCGATGCTAGTGAATACGTGCATTCGATCTAATTTATCTTCCACTTTCTCCCTTTTTCTTCATTCACCTTAATACATACAAACTTGTGCCAGACATTTCTACTTATTTCTATATTTAACATCTTAATAGTAAAGTGGAATACAAACCCACCCCCCCTGTAATAACTCCACGGCCGAGCCGTCCACAGTTTCATGCTTTTTAGCATCTTTATTATCACGGTTGCTGTTCTACAATCGGCTGCAGCTTTCCACCTCGCAGTCACACACACTAACAACAACAACATCAGGACCTAGTTCAATCTACTTAAGTGGTTGAGGTGTGATCGCCCATACCGTCCAGGTCTCTTTGGGGTTGTGTGAGGACAAACAAAACCTCCCAAATCAAACACATGGAGCTTCTTGGTGTGGTGACTAGGGCTGCTCGATTATGGCAAAAATGATAATCACGATTATTTTCACTGAAATTGAGATCTTGATTATTTGACGATATTTATTTAACCCATAGAACCAAGTCCGCCAGAGCTTATATATATATTTTTTTTTACATGTTGTAGTGCCATTTTTGGGAGCATTTCAAGTTGCTATACATCAATACAACTGTTATAGCCCATATTTTAATAATATGTATGCATTAAGTCCATAGTAATTACATTAATT
>NW_005187606.1:184177-185963 GCF_000239375.1 Pundamilia nyererei
TTCAGATTTACTTTCTTTCCAATGTTAGCTAGTTTAGCCAACTGATTTGCATTATCGTGTGAATATATAGGCTGAATATTGCTTATTTCTTCTGTTTGTAGTTTCACTCTGTTGATAATTGAAGGCAGCGTCAATAAAAGGGACGATACACCTGTCAGTTGTCGAGGAGTTTATCTATCTGCATAACTGTGTCCAGTGTAGCAGTGAGGGCAGAATATCTTTCTAACTAAAGCAAACAGTAGAGCTGGAGACTGTCTTGTCAGAGGGAACAAAAATGAGTCATATTCTTCCTGTTTGGGACACGCTACACTTGTTTTTAAAAAATCATTGGGATGACGGTGCTGAAGCTGCCCACGGTTGTGATAATTTAACGTTGTGATAATTTAAAAGAAAACAACAACAACATCATTATCTTTCTTTATCCCTGTTGTTTCTTCTACATAATTACTGCTTTTTCTTGTTGTGCCCCACATTATTTTTTTTCCTCTCTCTTTCACTTGCTGTCTTACCATGTGTCTCTTTGGCTCTCCCCCTTGCTCTCACAGCCACAGCTCTTATGCTAATGCCAGTATTAATTATTATGCTAATGTTTCTGTTAATCACTATGCTAATGTCACTGTACCTACCTGTCAAACTGGTGCTAACGCTGCATGCAAGGGTCTGTCTTTTCCTGCTTTCTCCAACTCCCTCCATCGCCTTGAATCTTCTTTTACCTGTTTTGTGTATTTAATCAGTCTTTAAATGTCTTTGCATTTGGTGGAAGTAGTTCATATTTCATATAGTTAGATTATGTGTCTCACCTTCGCTGCTTTTTGATTTCCCACTGAGCTTTTAAATGCTACTCTTTCTCCACTTTTCCTCCTTCTCTCACTGTTGTTTTCAGTTTCTAAGACACAACATTGCTGATGCTGTCCACAGACTAAAAAATGCGTTCCTCCATATTCCATCTCATCAGACTTACACACATTATATATCACTTCTTTGTTTCTTGCTTATTTATCCCCCATTCATTTATTTGTGCTGCCAGATGCTCGTGGAGTGCAGTCAGCTTCTTCAGCCAGTAGGCGTGAACCATGTCAGGGCCTGGTGCTGTCCAACTTTTCATACTGGTAAACCTTTCTTTGATGTCTGCCACTGTGATGGTTACTGGACCCTGTTCAAGGGGGGCTGCTGTGGTCTGCCCTCAGATCCACTAGCGTCCTTTTCCCGTATGCTCTTCCAGTATTGTTCCGTCTCCAGCCTTGGTGTTGCTGTTCTCATATTGTTCCCCTGTTTCCAAGGCCTCAGGTATGGACAGCTTGCTGTACATCGTACCTTCTTCATTGTACCTTTCTGCAACTCCGATAGTTGGCTAACCTCCCTCCGTGCTACCTTGATCTTAGCCTCTAGCCTCCTTCTCCATGGAGAGTACTGCCCCTTGTGGCTGTTCAACTTGTAGCCAAGCATCTCACTGATCACTGCTGCCGTATTGTAGATCAGCTTGTTAGTCTCAGTAATGGTGGCTGTGGGTATCGTATAGTACTGCATTAACATCATCTAGCAGACCTTCTGAGGGTACTTCACGTAGTCTTGGTAACAAGACCCTCACTGGATACGAGACCCTCCCCAGGTGGGAATCCAACTTGCGATCCTCTGCTCCAAAGGCGTGTAGTCTAACCACTACGCTATCCAGCTGCATATAATTTTGGAAAAGGTTTCAAAGCTATATATACAGTGGGGCAAAAAAGTATTTAGTCAGCCACCGATTGTGCAAGTTCCCCCACCTAAAATGATGACAGAGGTCAGT
>NW_005187606.1:187397-189771 GCF_000239375.1 Pundamilia nyererei
GCAAATTACTGACCTCTGTCATCATTTTAAGTGGGGGAACTTGCACAATCGGTGGCTGACTAAATACTTTTTTGCCCCACTGTATATAGCTTTGAAACCTTTTCCCAAATTCAAATTCTGCACCATCTTTCAGCTCTGGCAGATCTCCTTTCATTCACAAGACAATTTGTGCTTTGGCAGAAGCTACAATCCATTGAATGGTTAACCTTTTCATAGTTAACCATACTGTTACATAAGTATAACTTAGTTCAAGCCAGCACTGGCAATGACATGGACAAATGAGATGGCTTAATGAAATGTCTAAAGGGCCAAAGAACAGAGCAACAGTATTCTTTAGTTTAATGAACTTGATTCTCAGTGGTGTGAGTAGAGGATAAAATGTGGGAGTGGGCCAGAGAGAGACAGAGAGATATAAAATTCGTTTGAAATTGGTAACTCTGAGCAGAAGCTTTTTCACACTGTCTAATTGACTTTAAATTAATGGCACTAAGTTTAGCATTTCGATCATTACTGTAACTGTGATGGCAGCCCTTTGGTTTTTATAGTGCATGCCACTGGGATGGGTATACTGAGATGTCAGTTTGGTTGTTTGATGAACTGCATTCTACATTACCACTGTTCTTTGAGCATAAATTAATACAAAGGGTAACTTTGTTACAGAGGGTGGCAAAGTAGAAAATGTAAATGTATCTCAAATGAATGCCTTCATGGTTACAGGATTTTGGTGAGAGAACACTGGACTCCTTGTCTGTGATGGATATATAGAAAGATGGCGAGCTCAAATTAGTAATGATACAGATGAAAATTAGAATCATTACAACACATTGGACAGTTATAAATCTGTTGCAAATACAGACATATTAAAAAAATGTTAAGAGATAAGATAGCCATCACTGAATTGTACCGGCTTGGTAATTAGGAGTTGATTCAATACCTTTTGCTGATATTTTCAAGCTAGTTTTCTTCAGTCTCACAGGCGTTAGAATATCAGCGTGTAGCCTTCATTGGGTAGGAGCTCAGAAACCTTGGGTAGACAAGGACAGTACAGGGAACAGGATAAATCATTTAAGATATACCTGAATCAACCCTGCGCCTGATTTGGCAATAAATCATACCAATTAAGTGAAGCATCTTGAAGGACCAATATACAACTAATCTGCAGTGTTTAAACTTGTTCGTATCAATTTACTGCAACATTTGAATTAATTCCCTGTCATTTGTTCTCTGCAGGCCACACAGTTCCTTTATCACGCTTGGCCCCTGTATTCTCATAGGTGAAGGAGAGCTGAGCAAAAACAGTTCTGTTCATCCCCATTTACTTTTCTTGGCTTGAGATTTCACCTACCTCAGCACCATTCCATGGATCAATTTTATGCTATTTTGGGCATGGCCTCTTTGAGATCAAGGGTCCTCTGTGGTGTAGCCTAGCAAATTCAATGCTGGACACCATGCTGTGTTTCGGCTGCTTGTTCAGAGGTGATCAATAATTCTACAGTCACACTGAGTTCTCTCTGACCTTGATTAAACATAAATCTTGATCTTATTCTTTTGATCACTATCCGCAAGTTAGTATATCGGCATCCATATTACTGCAAAATGCACTTTTCTTCACCAAATTTGGTGATACTCTCAAAAAGACAGTGTTATCCATTGTCGGGCTTTTTATACTGATTTCATAGCAAAGATAACTTAAATAAATATTTGTCGATATTGCATAGATATGTATCAAAGTTGAACTAAACATAGAACTTTAACTTCTAACAGTCGCATCATGCTGAGATATTGAGCCCCACAGATTTACTCATAGATCCTCACTGTGTGTTTTAATCCTCTTTGCATTTACCCCCTCTGCTCCAGACAGCCCCTTGCTGTTGATGCAATGTATTGCTGCACTGCTGTCATGCTGGTAGCTGCCAATATGCATTACTGTCAGAACAGCATCATCTGCTGAGCTCACAGACACTGAATTAACACACTTGCTCCTGTAGAGAGATGCCTAGGGGGTGTGCCACAGTTTTTGTGTGTGAGTGTGTGTGTGTTGACAGGTGTGGGATCATTCAAGGTGAGCTGAGGCCTTCAAAGTAACACAAAACCAGTGATTAGCACTCCAGGGTTTGTATGTAATGCTAGTTGAATATGTATGTGGGTGCCTATATCAGTGTTTCAGTATTACTATTATCACCTCTGTTGTTTTCCATTTTGTTTCCTCCTCCTCCTCCATCCTTTCATCCCTCGCTTTTGCTTTCCCGCACCTCACAGCCATCTGTGTCGCCATGGTGATGTATAGAAGTCAGGTGGTTTGACCTGTGCTGGTTATGAGATCCCTCAGACTTGTGTGTGTGTGTGTGTGTGTGTGTGTGTGTGTGTGTGTGTG
>NW_005187606.1:189791-199543 GCF_000239375.1 Pundamilia nyererei
TGTGTGTGTGTGTGTGTGTGTGTGTGTGTGTGTGTGTGTGTGTGTGTTTGCATTTTATTTATTTAGAACAGCCAGTCTGTCTATTATCAGAGGGAAAAAATAATCTGAAATCGAGCTTTAAGATAACATAAGTTTATCAAAAAGCTGGTTTTGAGTGTTTTTCTATGCATGTTGCATAATGTAGTACTTGCAGCACCACAACCCCCAGAAAACAAGAAAAACAAACACAAAGTATTAAAACAAACAAAACATAGTTGTCTAGAACTCAGTACTCTTAGGCTGCTTTTGCTTCAGATTCGATGTTCAGAGCCACCTTCATCAGCAACTTGAAGTAATCATTTTCTGTATGACTTCATTAGTTTCTCACATTATTATGAAATTTTGGCCCAGTCTTCTTCTGATCATTGACGTTTGGTATTTAGTTATGTACAGCTTCCTTCCACACCCTTTCCATCTGGACTTTGGGCCACTGTAACACCTTGTTTCTTTTCTTCTTCAGGCATTCTGTTGAAGATCTGCTGCTGTGCTTGGACTCATTGTCCTGTTGCATGACACAATTTGAGTCAAGCTTTAGCTGTTGGACAGATTGGCTCACATTTGACTTTGGAATACTTTGGTATACAGAGAAGGTTGACTCGATGACTACATGGTGCCCAAGTCCTCTTGGTCTAAAACAAATCCAAATTATCAGCTGTTGGGTCTGTGCTTCAGCAGGCCCACTAGTTCAGACTTATTCCCGTGAAGAAAGCACGATAGAACAGCGATCGATCGGTTTTACTTGCTAGCAAGGGAAGCCTGGATGGAAACTTTAGAACAGCACTCTGACCTCGACCTCAGAAGACTCCGACCTCAACTCCCTCTGCAGCCTTTTTATTGAACACAGTTACAGTTTACACAAGCACCACCCATCCGAAAACCCCATGTGGTGTGTCAGGCACTGTATTTGTGTGTATGCATGTGCGAGAATGTGTGTGTGTGTATATGCACGTGAGTGAGTGTGTGTGGATGGGGGTGCGTTTGTGTGACTTCCTGCTGAGAATGTGCCTACAGTCACACTATAGCCCCCCTCACCATTCAACAGGCTGGGGAGGGGAACAGAAGAATGTCTTTGATCCTACAGTTTAAGGCAAGGCTTACAAATTTAAGTACAATAATGGCAACATTTAACAATTTCAACCTAACATCACCCCTCAACCACCGTGCTTGGTAGCTGGTATGAGGTGATTATGCTGATAATTTGGATTTGGTTGTTGTCAAATGTGGTTCTCATGTTTAGAG
This sequence comes from Pundamilia nyererei, assembly GCF_000239375.1. Classification (NCBI taxonomy): domain Eukaryota; kingdom Metazoa; phylum Chordata; class Actinopteri; order Cichliformes; family Cichlidae; genus Pundamilia; species Pundamilia nyererei. Next base: position 191,070 of record NW_005187606.1, read on the forward strand.
GTCATTGTTCCAGAAGTGGAAATAGAAAAAAGGCTCTTGGGCTTTTTTTTTTTCTAGTATATTTGTCACCACTGACATGCTTTTCAGGGATATGATATTCAGAATGCTAAAATGAGTCGCCAAACTTACTCAGCCTGCGTAAGTGAACTCTATGTGGGAAACACTGAGGTTGCCTTCTTGTGCAGTCCTGTCATTGCTTCCAGGACTGCTGGTGCAGTATATGCGTGGAGCCCTTCCTACAACTCCAGTTCTGACCACGTGAAGCTTGGACATGCTGGATCTCCTCCACACTGTCAAAATAACAATACTTTAACATAAAACAACAAGCAGGGTCTGTGACATTTACAGAGTGTTGTTCCTCATTCTCCTGATGCCTCAGGATATTACAGAAGTTGGCAGTGTTGACAGTCCCAGGAGATGGATTCACACTGCTCTAACCTTGTCAATATCACAAAAATGATGAGCATGCTCCTGTTTTTGCTCATGACCTGATGCAATTTCTTCTAGCTTGCATTCTGCGGCCTCTTTCACTTGAAAGTAGTTTTTTGTCTCTACTTCTGACTCACTACAGAATCTCCAGACTTAGGATCTGAGGCAGTATTTTATTACTAGACAAGGGAAGACAACCAAATAAAAATCAGGTACTTCACTTATTGGATGTTCTGCTTGTCAGAAAAATGATACCTTTGGGTTATTGTCAGCAACCACTGAAGTTCATCTAGTTCATCTAACTTGGGCCAATCAAGTTTTTTCTCTCTAACATTGATCCATCCCTCAGCTGCCTGTTCTATTGTGGTTTGAGAAGAAAGCACTTGCTATTGCATTAAAACATCTGGCGTTCCATCAGGTGCCTTGTGAGCAATTATATTGTATGACTTGCCAAAAAAAGTAAAAAGTTTCTAAATATTTCATATATAATAATAATAGTTGCTAACAAACACCAATAGGGAGGAGCAATTAACAAATACAGGGTTTTCTAGTATCATCATTGAAACCACTGCATGAAAATCATTTTTCACCGTCACACAAGTATTTTAACATATATGCTGCAAAATGCTCCTAATGAAGGCTGTCAACACTTTAGAGGGTTGCCATTTCGGTTGCTTTACTTCAGCCACCACCACGCCAGTGAATATTCACCAGTCTGCCCTAATATGAGGGCTTTATTAAATATGAACACAGCTTTGTAGGACTGTGTCACAGACCCTGCTCCCAACTTGGGAGTCATTTACGACAAACCCTGCAACATGTAGATTAAAATAGCAAATTTAGGCGCTATTATGTTTTCCACCAAACATATCAAGCAAATATTATACAGTGACACAAGAACATTATTGTGGAGAAACAAGAATACAGGGAACTTAAACAAGGCAGTTACTTAGTACTAGTTAGGAAGTACTGAACAGACAGGACACACAGCGTAGAGGGAGAGCTCAGCAAAGGACAGAAGGAAATGTAGACAATATATGCAGTGGAAGGAGATTAAGGGAAGGGGAGACACATGAACACTAAACTAAACTAAATCACAGCCAGTGTTGGGAAAGTTACTTTTAAAATGTATTCCACTACAGATTACAGAATACATGCTCCAAAACGTATTTTGTAATGTATTCCGTTACGTTACTCAACGAGAGCACTGTATTCTAAATACTTTGGATTACTTAATATATTATCATGCTTTTTGCAACTACACGAGTGTGCTATTGCTGTGTGATTTATTACTATTTATTACTATTACTGAAGGTTACCAATACCCACTAGATTTTTAAATCTTAATATAAAATGAGTAATACGTATATAAAACAGGTCCGCGGCTCCGAACCGTAGTAAAGGGACCTCTGGCTAATACGTTGGGTTCCGTGTCGGGCTCGTAGCCGAAAACTAGCTTTACTTTGTTGTGTGGGTCAACTTTGCTAGCGAGAGACAGAGAGAGGCATTGAAAGGCTGCTGCAACAGAACTTACTGTTTCGGAGGAAAACACGAATATACACCAAAATACCACCGTGTAATCCATTTATTTCAACAAAGTAACTCTATTATGAACACCACCTTTTTAAATGGTAACTGTAACGGAATACAGTTACTCATATTTTGTATTTTAAGTACGTAAAGCCGGTACATGTATTCTGTTACTCCCCAACACTGATCACAACTAACAAAACTGAATATTGCACACACAAGACAGGAGACTATCAAAATAAAATAGGCTGTAACACACACACCGAGAATTTGTCGATGAGATTGGGGATAACTAGACATGGAGACATGGAGAGAGAACAGGAGTAAACACAGAAGATTACGGGAATAGGAAAGGGGTAAATACAGGGACAGGACTGCAGACATATTAACTAGATAAGACAGGGAAAGCAGACAGCAAACACGGAACATAGAGAGAACATAAAGAGATGAGACAGACACAGGGACATGACCAGGGAGACAGAAAGGATAACAAAACACGTAGGCAAGACTAGGACAGACTGGACATGAAACGGAACAAACATAAACAAACCTGAAATCAGCTATTATAAGTAGCAAACTCAGAAAGTGTAGAAATTAATATATTCGGAAACTAAAACAAACTTATACTTTCAAAGCGACAAATAGCAAATCCAGAACCAAAACTCAAAATACTGTGTCAAAACCCAGGGATCCTAACATTTTTGTAGACAAAATAAGATGGTGTGGTTTATTTTCTGAACATTAGTTTTTAATTTATGAAAAATGTATTAGGTAAAGTTGATATACTGCCAAATAAGCACAGAGTCAAAAACTGAGACACACTCAAATGAAACAGCTCTTCCAAGTTTGGTAAATAGCAGTCATTAGCCCATCATTAACACTGTCCTCCAATGATTGCTATCTGCACGCTGCTATATTGGAAACTGTTGACTGCCATGTCTGTGAAGGTTCTCAGTCATCCAGGTCAACATAGTCAAAGGAGCTTGCAAAGGAAAGCGTCTGGACTTCTTAAGTTGCTTGAAGACGTTTCACCTCTCATCCGAGAAGCTTCTTCAGTTCTAAGGTCAAATGGTGGAGAGTCCCAGATATAAACCTAGTGGGAGTTTCCCCCCACAGAGGGGCAAAAGGACCCCCTGATGATCCTCTAATCGCCTGAGCCAAGGTGTGAAACTGGGTGTGGGTCTCAGTCAGCCAGAGTTTCGGGTGTGTTCATTGTGAAACCTGCCCCACCTTATCATGCGAATACCTGAGGTCAGATGGCCCAGGATGTGAGTGGGCATTAAGGCGTCTGGGAAGGGATCTCAAAACTGGATTATAGATGGCAGAGAGTTGGTGTCGTAAACCCCCGCCTCTGTTCTGTTGACTGGCATGTGCTAATGTGTTAATGTGTTGCATTTGTGTGCACACGTGTATGTTTGTGTTGTGCTGTGGACTGAAATAGAAAGCCTCTTTACCCCACTCAAAGTGACACTTGTCCCTACAGACAGCACACTTTGTTCCTCTTGTTAAGATAATGAATATTAATGTGTCACCTTGTTATGTCTCAGCCAAATTATGATGATGGCAAACAAAAGCAAAATGCAGAGCGTCATTCTGACGCCCTACAGCTAATTGATCTCCATACATAAGCTGATGTTAGAGTGATGCTCGCAGACAGAGACGGCGAGAAAATACACCACTCGGAAAAAAAATGAAGTGAACACTTGAACCGCTTTAGGTTTGATTTTTGATTTTTTTAATTTTGAATGCAGCTGTCAGGCGATGGTTTTTATTTCCACTGACTCTGTTTATGTTACGTTCTGTCTCCATCTTCCAATCTATATCAGTAGATATTTTCAACTTGAATATTTCATTTATCAATATGTGATGTGTTCCCATAATTCTTTTGACACTGCATACGTATGTATATCTAAAGGGCCAAAGAGGACAAGATGTTTAGTGAATATTAATGAAGAAATGTGGGTTGTAGGCAGTGTGGGCGAGATGAGTTATGTTAAACACTAATTAAAAAATGAAATGACAATCTATTCAACTTGGATATGGCAATAAAAGCAGACATCATACTCCTGTTAAAAATAATTTATAAGATCATTTGTAGATACGATTATTAGCCAATCTTTGCAGTGACATTTTGGCATCTTATTTTAACCACATGTTTTCCGTTAATGGATTCACCACCGAGCACTAAACTCTGTGGTTTGTTTAAGGGCTTTCTTATTGTGTTGTGTCTGATTCTGTTGTCTTTGAAGTTGTTAGACTGAACAAGCGTGCCTTGTTTGGAACTGTTGCCATTAAAAAGACTCTTCTATGTAAAACCAACTTTGCAGCACAGTTCAGATTTGCAAAGTTGCATCTGAACAAAACACAAGACGAATGAGATGAAAATGAGATGTTTGGTCATAATGCACAGCACCCAAAAACTGGGAACTCCTCTGGATTCCAAAGGATTCTAGAGCAGCGGTCCCCAAACTGTTTTGCGCCACGGACCAGTTTGATGTCAGACAGTATTTTCACAGACCGGCCTTTAAAGTGTCGTGGATAAATACAACAAAACTGTCCTCCTGAAATGCCCCAACAACATTGAGAGTAACATCCTCCTCTCTGCCCCTTAATACTCTCTGGTCGCTATGGTAATGCATAAATATTTATTTCAACATAAGACACCAGGGAAACCAGTTAATGCTAAAAACCCTGAAAACCATAAATTTCACACCCGAGCCTCAACTCTCGTGGCCCAGTACCAAACTACCGGTTGGGGACCGCTGTTCTAGAGTCAAATATGAGGCCATTTGCCCGACAATTAAAGCTTAGCCCAATTTGTTTAATGCAACTTAACAATGCAAAATTGACAAATGCCGAAAAAGGAAAACGATCAGAGTACTGCAATTAACCAGCCATAGTCCAGACCTCAACGCAACTGAAGTGCTGCAGCATATCCTTAGGAGAGCTGTGAATCAACACGTAGACCCAGACCTCAAAGAACTGAAGGATGGGGGTCGGGATGGGATTGGGGGGGTGGGATGGGGGGTCGTGGCTCCTACTGTGTTTCAGCTGGGCTCAAGGGCCATACACTGGGCCTGCAAAGGGGGAAACCTGACGGTTGTCGAAGTCCTGAAGAGCCACAGGGCTGATCTTAATGTTAGTGTCATGGTCCTGGGCCATGTGGGCCCAGTATTCTTAGTTCCTTGTATTTTTGTATTTCGTTCCTTATTTAGGCCATGTTTCCTGAGTTGCCCTGTTGTGTTGTTCCCTAAGTGTTTTCCCTTCGTGACTCTTACCCCCTGTGTGCCCCTCTGTGTATTTATGAGCCCTCGTCTCTCTTTGTGTTTTATTCTATGTTTTCCCCAGCCCGTTATGTCTGCGTTCTCCCCGTGCTCTTTCTCCTCCTGTTTGAACCTCTGTGTACTTCCTGTTTTACTTTGCCCATCTCCCATCAGTGTTGCGTTCACTCCTGCCGTGTCTTGTTATGATTATCAGTGTCACCTGTGTTCCCCGTGTGCATCCACTTCCCCTGATCATCCCTCATGTGTATTTAGTCTCTGTGTTTCATACAGTCTGTGTCGCGTCGTCTGTGTTACCACCCCCTGTGTTCCATATCTCCAGCCATAGCTTTTTCTTAGTTTATGTCCAGTTTAGGTTTTCTGTTTGAACTATTACCCTTATACTGCCCTCGCTCTGGTTTGTTCTGTTATCAGCCATAATAAAAGGCTTGCTTTTGTTTAATCCACTCCTGCATCTTCGCTTGTGTTCGCGTCTGGGTCCAACACACACATTCCCACACGGTCTATCTCCACGGACCGTGACAGTTAGAGATAAGTTGCATAGCACACCTCTGCATGTTGCCACGAGAACAGGCCACACCTCCATTGTGGAATACCTGCTGTCTTGTGGGGCCTTAATCAACTCCAGGGACAGGGAAGGTGACACAGCCCTGCACGATGCAGTGTGTCTCAACAGATACAAGATAGTGAAGCTGCTCATAGTTGCAGGAGCTGACACAAAAATAAAAAATCATGAAGGACTGACAGCAGTGCAGCAGGTAAAACAATGGCAGTTTGACATCGTGGAGACCCTGCAGAGGCTTGAGAAACTAAGGAAGGTGGGAGTACTGTCGCCTTCTAACAACTCAGGGGAGGAGTGAACAGTGCAGCACAAAGCTGTGCATCTGTGCAAGGATCACCTCACTTTACATTGCAACTGAGTGGTTAAAGTTCTGCCGCATTGAACTTAAAGCCAGCAAATATCCTGGGATTGTTGAGGCTCTCAGTGAGCTAAAATCCACCTGGTTGACGATCCACCCTTGATTCATATTGTATATTCTTTCTATATCACTTTCTATGAGCATCTGCCTCAGGTTCTCTCTATATAAATATATTCTCTACTTCTATGTAGTGCTGTGTAAATGATATTTGCATCTGCGTTTCCAGGACGTTACTGTAAAACCTCTAAATCAGTCTGAAAATATCAGTTGGGAATTAACATTAATATTAAAAAGTATCTGCTTATTTAAAACAGTAAGAAAACAACTCACAAGTGAAAAAAACAAAGGCAGCCTCGGGATTTTGAAACGAGGTTTAAAAGTGCTTAATATTGTTACGAACACTGAATATTTCACATCTGATTTGGGATGCTTTTGAAAGTTAAATAAAGCTGAAGGAGATGGGGAAAAAAAAAAGAACTGAAGGAATGTTGGAGAAAAAACAGTGTGTGCACCAATTCTCCCACCATGATGAGGGAGACTGAAAGTCATATATAACATGATTAATCCAAGTTATCACTACTAAAGATGGTTCTACAAGCTAGGTGTGCTTAGTTTTTCACTGGTCCGCCCTCAGAGAACTTTATTTTTCCACCGGACTGTAGATGACAAAACGAACAGAAAGCATGTTAATAACTGGATTATAGTAAACCAGTGGACTTCTGTCAGGGCAATGCAGGCAAGCAGTACCCAGTTATAAAACGGCACTAAAATTCTGTCATCTTAAACATGCATTCTTTACATTACTGCCATCCTGTGGCCACGATTCGCTATTGTCTGTGGAAGCAGGCTAACTCTGCTTGACTACCTATCCAAATGCTATCTGTGCATAGATTTTGATAGGTGTGTCTGTTTCTCATTAACAACGGCTGTAGCTGTGAAGCCTTGACTGTAGCATGCGCACTGGAGATCAGCTGACAGATACCTAATGGAAGAGAAGTATAGCTCCGCTTTCACTGTAGAAACAGATCTAGTACAAGCAAATAAAAAAGCCTTGTGTAATTTATAATTTTGAATGATACGTTTTTTTCTTGCTAAATAACTTTTTTTTTGCTTAAATGTACTGGTCTTAACCACTTTTTTTGCTAATATACTGCCATCATTTTGATACATACAGTTAACCATGTCACACTGCTCAAGCGTTTTAATAGCGCTGTGATTTAAAAAAAAAAAGTGATAAATATATTTAATTTACTTTTTTACATCAAGGTGTAGCCTTTTTCTCCTGAGCTCATGTAAATCTATTTTCAGAGAAGGTGTTCCCCACAGGCCAGACACTTGAATCATAGTTATATAAAATATGATGCATTACAGTAGATTAAACAGAATGTAAAATAGTCCATTTAAAATGAACTCATTCAGCAGCAATATTCATCCATATAACACTGATAGTGAACATTTTTCAGCAATATAATTACTTTTACTTTTGATCCTTTATGTAGACTTTGGCCATAATACAGTTTTATGTATAGTGACGTGTTGTCATAATGTTTTATTACTGCTTTTGCTAAAGTATTAATCCTAAAAACAATTTCTTTAAGCACTCATAGCCATCAGCTAAAGATACTTCTGGCTTCTCCCTTGCCTGTAGGTTCGCCATAGCAAGTGTTTCATTTGCCAGTGTTTTACCCTGTATGCCATCTCTGAGACAACTCCAAAGTGAGTGTGTGTCTCTACCTGGAATTGAACCAACAACCCTTGGTTTGCCCAGCAAATATGTTAATACCATACGACACCACATAGAGTGCAGTAACCTGCAGGAGGCTGTCGGCACGTATAAAAGACAGGAAAAACAGTATTTTCATTCTGGTCTTATTTGTCCTTTTAAACAGTGATGTCATCAACTCAAAACTTAAAACACTTCAAAGTCACTGCATGCCACTTTGCTAAACCCGTAATGCCATTATTCAGCCACATATTCAGTAATGCGCATACATTCTTATATTTGTATATATATCTATTTATTCTTATAAATCTCACATTCCTATTCTTATATTTTGCTTTGTTCTTATGTTTCTTGTGTTTTGCACACCTCTGTTGCTTTTGAAGCTGTCACGGTCGGGCGGATCACACACAGTAATTCGGCGTGCCCGTGTGGCGTGCTGGTTAGACCCAAACGCGGCGAAGGCTAGCGGTGGGTTTGGAGCAGACACGCAGTTACTCTAGTAATGATCAGTGCGCGAAGCGTGGCTTCGGAACTGTCGTTACAGACAGAGAGCGAGTGGAGCCGGGAAGAGAAAAAGGATGGAAAGGGATA
>NW_005187606.1:209020-213379 GCF_000239375.1 Pundamilia nyererei
TGAATCAGGCGGAGACTGACGTCGGCAGAGTTTCGGAGCTCCTGACACGAAGAGAACGATGTCTGAGCGGCGAACAGGTGGGTGGCGTCTCTCTTTTAACCCCGGCCCCGTGATCAGCTGATCACAGCCGCTCACCGGCTGACAGACGCTTGCACACAAGAATATCACTCACATGTCCTGTACCAGTGTGCCAGCACATGTGATGTGACAATAAAAGTGATTTGATTTGATCAATCAAAGTTTCAACAATTTAATAACAAAAATTGGGGGATTGTTTCATATTTTTAATATTTTATTGATATCCTGATTTTAGTGAACTAGCCGTGCTGAGTTACTTGGTAGAAAGTATACCAGCCTTGCTACTGTTCTCTGTTCATTTCACATTCGCTATGAGAGAGTGTGTGTCTGTTATTTCCTTTAACTGGTAGACATCTCCAGTATTTTTAGCTCAATCAGTAGTTGCATTACGTAGTTGAGGGTCAGATTTTTTTCCCATTAGTTACACAAGCCTGGCAACACTGGAGGACGGAAATAGCATGCAACAGTGGTTGTGGGCAGAAGAGGAAACCTACCTACACACTTAACACCCATATCATATTACCATCATACTACACCAGAAGAAAGAGTGGATGGGAGGAGGAACAAAAAGGAAAGCACAGAAAATCCCACCGCATGGTCCCAGTCAGAAACTGTGTGTGCTTGTTTGTGTCTCCCTGTTTTACAAGCAGGCTTCTAACTGTAACTGTACACTGAGTATTTTCTTGTTGCTTCCATTCCCCATATCTGGCCATCGCTGCAGAACGATACATTAGCTGGCAGCTGTTAAAAACCAGTAGAACTTCACCTGTCTCTCTCCATCCAATCAGTCCTCCATACTGCTGAAGTTTATTGACCTCCACCCCTTTCCAGCTAAATGACTCACAGTAGACTGACAATTTTGCCACACTATAGATTCTGTGTGGACAAAGTTTTAGACCTGTCATATAAAGTGTGTTCAGTCTTAAGTGGTATCTTCTCACACAAGCAAGACTGATAACACCTCATTAAGCCAAACCGTAGTCTTGTCAGATGAAATGCAACTAACTTAGACTTCCATTAACAAACTTTGGATCCTCAATTAAGATGTCAAATAATGGAACAAGGATTTAATTGGCCAGAGATCGTGTTATTCACGATATAAACGCATACGCACAAACCCACACACGACATGCAAATATACGCACACAACAGAGGGTTCCTAATATTTTTGTAGGCGCTGGTTGCCACAGCAACAGGGCAGAGCTTATCTTAAGGAATCGTATGGCAGCTGTGCATTGGACAGAGGGGAGGGAAAAAAGTGGGAGGCACAGACAGAAAGAGAAGTCAGATATTTCTGAAGGTGTAAAGTTCAAGTATACTTCTTTTAATCTTTTTATCGGTCTGTTAGTAGAAGAAAGTTGGCCTCACAAAGGTTACTCCTAATTTGGAAGAAAACAGTTTCTATTTTCTCAGCTCCCACTGAGCTAGAGATGAAAGGAGAAAGTTATGACACTTCCAAATGCATGATAATTCAGCAATATCAATTACTTGGAGTAATATAATTTCGTACTCTTAGGGTTTACCATGTAACCTTCAATAATTCCAGCAATGTTCTATTACTTATCACGTATTTTTAATTTTTTAATTATATACTTCATAATTATATAATGAGAATTTTGATGCTTTTTCCAGGGTGGAATGACTGTACAGCAAACATCGTTAATCACTTTAAAAAGTACCAAAAATAATTGGTTAAATGTTCCTTAACAAGTTGCACCTTGATCAGATTGCATTCATAGCCATCAACCTTCTAGCATACTCTTGGCTGGGTGTTTGACCTCTCTTCTCGGCACAATAGGGTTGAGGTCCTGGCTTTGGGAAAGCCACTTTCCGAAGCTTAATGTTAGCCTGCTTTATCATTTCTACAACCAGGTTTATGTGTGACGGTCATCAACTGGCTCCTGGAACCCAGTTGTTAGTTATTTTCAAACATGTAGCTGTTGATTTGACTTAAAGATGAAGAATTTAGAGGAAGTCCTTCTTCTTCATTATTCCATTCACTTTGTGAATTTATCACTAGTAAAACACATGATTCTACCATCACCACACAGCTCAATCTTTCTCTTGTCTGACCATAAAACCTTTCTTCTGAAGGCATTTGGCTTGTCTATATGGACAGCTGTTAATTTCAGTGGAACTTGAAGGTGTTGATTTTGGAGGAGGGGCTTCTTAACCTGTCAGTCCTGCCTGACTGATGCTTTTACGTAAACTCGGTAAATGTAATAACCATAGTCACCAACAGAATCCATAGTTTTTAGTTGGAGATCTCCCATTTGTCCCATAGGGTGGTTGTCTCAGCTGTGATTCACTGATTCACAGTATGTGAATCATTCTATTTCAAAGCTTACTGAAGCAATGCAAAAAAAAACAACCCACATGAACAAATAGTAGCCTCCTGAACTATTAACGTTCAAAACTGTAAAGATCTACGCTTGTCATGAATACTTAAAAATTCAAACCTATAATCGACAGAAGGTACAGGCAGAATCAGTGCTGTGTGTTGGCATGAACAGCTCGTATATCACACCTTAGTCAGACATCTCACTGAAATATTATGTTTACAGCAACATAATACAATAACTGTTTGTCATCCAAGTTCCAATCTCATCATATATAAAGGTTTCACAGTAATAAGTACGTATCCCCCAGAGTCTACAAGTGGATGGGGTGGTGAAGTCATCGAAACAGCATGCGCTGAATCCAGATAAGATTCCAAGTCTGACAAAAGTAGTGAATACAATGCTTTGTGAGACATTAGGTACCTGTTGTCATATCTGCAACTTGCTTTCAGCTTACACAGTGTTGTGTTTAATAGAATGAATCAGGATCTCTGTATTCTTTTATCAAGGCATCATGAATCCACCATGTCATTCACTATATCACTGATTCAGTCTCTCTGGCCACAGGGCAGAATGTTAATGAGCAATAAGAGCTTCACTGAATTAACTGATTAGTAAATATAGTGCCTTTATGTGTCTATGTTTCTGTGTGGAAACGCTCACTCCTCTGACCTGACAGCTGAAGGAAAAGAGAAGCTGACATGAGATGCTGTGAAGCATTACCATGTGATATCCCATGACATTTACTGCTGTCCAGCACACACACTGATATACCATCACACACAAACACACTTCGTTCTTCCTCTTTCCAGCCAGCTGTACTAGATCGAGGAACCCCAGATGGAAAATTCCAGGAAAGAAGAGACCTGCCAATGTCTGTGAATATTATGCAGTGAAAGAGGAGCACATGTGGAGAGTAAAAGGAGGAAGGGATGCGGAGAGTGAGTGAGTGAATGAAAAGGTGAGATGTAAAACTAGGAACAAAAGAGCCACAAACAAGCTTGTGAAAATGTTTCTACAGTTGTAGAATAAGTGGCTGTTCTGTATGTGCTCTATAAACACCTAGTGTTTACACACTTTCTGCTTTAAATCATTACTTTTTTTTCCAGTCTATAGCTCCGTTGTCTTTTGTCCTGTTTTTCTCCCCTCACCACTTACTGTAGCATTGCATATGGCTACCCCTCCCTGAGCCTGGATTTGTTGGAGGTTTCTTGTTAAAAGACAGTTTTTCCTTCCCACTGTCACCAAGTGCATGCTAACAGGAGGTCTGATTGTTGGGGTTTCTCTGTATTATTGTAGGTTGACAGTTATTGTGTTTTAGCGCTACAGTTGACCCCGGGTGGTCACGGGGGGGAGGGGTTACCTTCCTCAGAGTGCCCGCGAATTCTGAAAAAACATACATTTTAGATGAGGTGAAAAAGAACCTATAAATGCCCATTTTTATAGTTGTAACTTTTTTTTAAAAAAATGTCTTAGGGCTTTAAGAAGAACAAAATGAAAATCAATGACAACACTCAGGAAAACACTAAACATAGCTATGCGCAGCAAACTTTCATGATGTGCTCTTGGATTGGTTGCTTTCAAACCGTGACCTCTGAGTACAGGGATATTTCACCATCCCAAGCTGTGCTTTCCTATAAAAAAATTGCAGAGAATAGTTACGGTTCCTGTGAAATTGCTGGTTTACTGCAAGCAATTATTAGTTAGGTTCTAAAGTAAAAAAACAACTGAGACTGAGAAATCTTGCGGGGGTGTACTAATATAAATAAAACTGAATTGAACTGAACTGTATCCCAAATGTGATGAGAGCAGCACAGTTTGCATTACATAAGCATTTTAAGCAACAGGATTTCCCTTTTTTGTAACGCGTTACTTGTAACGCGTAATCTGATTACTTTTTTCAAGTAATGAGTAAAGTAAGGGATTACTATTGCAAAAACGG
>NW_005187606.1:214479-242261 GCF_000239375.1 Pundamilia nyererei
TATCACCTCTTCAGGTTGTAAATCGTGTTTTTAAAAAGTAACTAAGTAACTAAGTAATTAATTACTTTTGAAAATAAGTAATCAGTAAAGTAACAGGATTACTTTTTTGGGGAAGTAATCAGTAATTAGTTACTGATTACTTTTTTCAAGTAACTTGACCAACCCTGCTACTAAACAACTTGGCAGATATCAGACTTGTTTTAATAAAAAAAATCAGGAGGTGATATCAATCTAGAATAACAGATTTAAAAAAGAGAAAAAAACATCTGTTGTGCATTTTCTAATACCATCGAATGGTTTGAAGAGTTTATTTCACCACAGTACAGTTCTGAAATGTCTTTAAAAAACTATTATGAACTAAGTTAGTTTAATTTAGTTCATTTAAAGCAATTACTTCTTACTTTTCTGAAATATTCTCAACTTTCTCGCTGCGAATGAAATTAAATATTAGTCATACTGTAGCATGGGGGCGGGATCCTGTGAAGTTGGTGGGAGTCTTCGTCTTTATTACTGGGATTATCTTAATCTGCAGGAATGTAGACCTGTGTGGATGGGATTTCATGACAAATTAACTTTTACCAACCTGTCAGCACCTGTTTGGCTTTAGTGAGAAATGGCTAAGGAGAACTCCCACAGTTTTGCATGACTGTCTAGTTACAGGACTTAAAGTTACAGCAAGCTTTTTGCAACTCTGTTGTGTGCATTGTTCAGGGCTTAATAGTACACAGTGGAATATGTGAAGATAGACTAAAACAAACTTTTCTGACATTCAAAAATAAGATCTGTGCTATTGTTGTGAATATATTAATGATGAACATACTGTCCTTCACGCAGCGTCACGTAACTATATCACCGCTCTGTTTCTCAGAAGTTGTTGAACTAATCCACTATTTTAAACTTCACACCTCCAGAACCTCCAGAGATTCTTGTTTAGTGTCAGTTTTTCCATGAATCTAAATATCACGCCTCTGTTTTAAAGCACAATCATTCTGTATTGAAGCTTTTTTAATGAGGCAGAACATTTTATGTGGAAAGTGATGTTTCCAGCATATGAAAGAAAACCAGCTTAAAGACACCAAGTTACAAAATGAAATAACCTCCCCATAAACCCGCCTCTTTCTCCTCTTTATTTCCCCGTTTCTCTCCATCCTTTTGTGCCAGTTTACTTCATTTGATAGTCGATTGGTTTCCATGGAAACCAGAGGTCGTTTGCCTCCTGCGTGTCTCTTTGGGAACAATAAAAACAAGGGAGGAAAGCAAGAGAGAGAGAAGGCAGAGAGACACTGAGGAATGGGTAGACAGAGTGACGCCATGCAGTGAGGTATTAAGAATTCATTTATCCCCCGCTGCCGCACACTTTCAGCCTCTAAGCTCTTTCCAGCTCTGTCACGCTGATGCTTTTGGCACATCCAAATCTTCTCGGTAATGGTCTCCAGTGCCACTGCATTTTTATCTGGCCTTTTAAAAGAATCTTAGATTTGTTTCCTCCTGGCTGTATGATGTACTCTGTGAGGCTGGAAGAATGTAAAAAGGTTTAAGGAGCTGAAGACAGTCAATTTAATCAGTCAGTCTCAGAAGGACTATTTTGCAAGTGTTTCAAAATGAACTGATCAAGGATGCCTGTAATTTATAGGCTTAAACGTTTCCATCCTTTTAACAGTAAACATGAAAGCATCTTCAAGTAGGGCCGGGCCATATGAGGAAAATTCTATTTCACTTTTGTTTGTTTTTTTTAGTTTTTGCGATATCACGATGCGCAATATATATTGCAATATGTTTAAATAACCTGTTTAACCATTAGTGTTATATTTATATATTGCAATATGTTTAAATAACCTGTTTAACCATTAGTGTTATATTTAACCACACGGAGAATATTCAATATATCGCCCATCCCTGTCTTCGAGCCAGTCAGTTGACAAGCACTGGGTAAGCATGTTAGTGTAATCACCTACTGTACAGTGCACATAATTGTGCTGTGTAATTGTACCTCCAGATCTTTTAATGGTGCTGTTTAGTGACCTGCATTGAATTACTGAAGGTGTTATAAGGAGCTTCTACTAGTGAGTGACAGCCGCTGGATGAATGCGAAGCAGACCGTGCTGAAAACAGCAGACGCTACTTTACAATTACTCCTGGAGAACAAAAAAAAATATGAAGGTTAAAAAATTCAGAAGGTGAAAGAGTTCTATGAAACTATTTCAGAGTTAATCTTCGAGCACCCGGTCTGTAATAGAGCTTTGCGCTTTGAATTTCACCTCATTTTCCTTCCAGTGTTGATGTGAGGTGCGTGTGCATGTCTGTGTGAGAGAGTAAAAAAAGATGGAGCCTCCTCCAAGGCACCTACACTAATTGACTCATTTTTCAGAAGTGGCGAGAGATAGACAGACACTTGCACATTGTTAAAGGCAGCTCATGTATAGGCGGAGTGAATTAGAAGGTAACTGGAAAGCTGGGCACTCCAGCAACACGCTAAAGAATGCATTTAGGAGTGAAAATGACCCCAGGATAATCCTAATAGTATTAGTCCAAAAGCTGTCATCATTACTTAGTGCGAGGAAAGAAGAAATGCTGACCTGCAATTTTGTCCAGCTATGCCTGGAAAGGCATTCGTGTTTTAGGGGGTAGATTCACAGACACTGCCTGGAGGTTCTCACATAGGCTCAGTGACACCTGAGGATGATATCTCTGTCCTCATTAGGAAGGGCTAGCTACACAAAAAGCTGAAGTGGTAAAAGTGTGTGTGTGTCTCTGTATGTGTGCGTGTGCGTGCGCTTGTAGAATGGTGATATAACTGGATTATTTGTTCCGTTACTGCATTTCCAATTGATTTTGCTACACCTCATCAATTATATTGATCCAAATATCAATAGCATCAATACCAACGCTGATATTATTATTGGATCGTGATAGGATTAATACTTTATTTCTGTATTAATCTGTCGTCTAACTTCAGGATGCAGCTCACAGAGTTGTGTTAAATTCCAGATGTCAAAACACAGGAAAAGCTGAAAGGTGTGTTTTGCTGTGTTAACTCATCACAGTGATTTACTGGTCATTAAAATGTGTTCAGAATTTGAAAATTGATAATAATTCATCCCATAACTCCTGACACACTGCTCTCCCCTACACACGCTGCCTACATGTTAAGCGTATTGATGCTGTTATCATACTGATCATCATACAGCAAAAGTTACAAAGCTCTATACAGAAAAAGGAAAAAAGTAAATGGAATAAGAAAACAAAGAGGGTCCATTAATCAGAGATATAATTATTAGTTCATGTTCAGAAGTAATCAGAATTCTAAAATCAATACTTAACAAGTCGTCTCTTTTTACGCTGCAATGACCTGGAATTTCAAGGATGGATGGATGGATTTCCAGTTAAAAATGTGAAATCTATTGTTGAAAAAAAATTGTAAAAGGATGAAGTTTGTTTTTTTAAATCCCTTTGACTTTTCACAATAATCTCATTATATTTGTTATATTTGTTAAATTGTAAGAAGAGAAGGATTAAATTAGATTATCTTCAAAACGATCAAAGAAAATATTTCAGTTAATACGGGAGTATGTGTTTGATTTATGAAAATTGAGAAAATGTCAAACATCCACATACACTGTGAAGATCATCAAGTATTTTTTATGTGTTTTCAAGCAAGTAGTGCATAAAGAGTGATTGAATCACAAAAGACCTAACCTATCACTGTGCCATTCTAATTGGTAGACACGTATGTAATACTTGCCATCATGTTGGAACGTATAATTTCAAATGTTTCTATTTTTTTCCATATTAACAATGTAAAAATGACACATGCACATGTTAAGTGCCTATTTGTTACGCTGTTGTTGCTTTCAACCCTGGCTATGCATATAATACTCAGAACTTTGCATACAGTTATTTAAATATCATTTTTTCTGTGTAACTGTTTAAAAAGCTGTCATGCAGTTAATTGATCCATGCATTTGATGGTCTATGACAGATCTTTCCTCTTAACCATGTGTCACGTCTGCTTTGCAGCTGTTAGCCTGTTGGATGTCGATAATAAACATGCCACCCTGCGGTGAAAATTTCTCTTTACATGATCCCTGTCAGCTGACGCGTATTGACTTAATGTTTGATTTAATGTGAAACCTAATGTGCCCAAGTGTGTGTGTGTGTACATGAATCTGTGCTAAAGTGTGGGCGGGTGATTTGAGTGTTATGTGTTTGAACCTGTTGGTTATTTTGCACGTGCATATGTGTGCGGCTTTCCGCTCATATGTGCTTGGAGAAGTGGGTGTTTGTGTGTGGCTCTCTGTCTTTGTGTTTATGTGTATGCATGTGCTTTGCCCACTCAAAGCCTATCTTTATCCATCCTGCGATATCTAAAGTGGTCCATCTTCTTGTGGGAAGGTTCAGGCAGGGCCAAGACGAGCGTGTTGAGAAGTTAATGTTTTCAGGAGACTCTCTGTGTGTCTTGCTGAAGCTCCACCTGTCCTGCTGACTGTGTATGTCAAGCTGCTCGGGGAGTGTTTCAGCTTCCTGTTCTGTATAGCCTCCAGGAGGGATTGGACCTCCTGGGCTATTACAGCACATCGTCCTTCTCATACTTGTTAGCTGAGCATTGCATTCCCTCCACGAACACACGGTGAATGAATTTTGAATCACTTCCTCTTGCTCTTTCTTTGCCAATACTGTTTGATTTTTCCTCTTCAGTCTGCTCCATTTAACTTTTCTCAGAACAAGTGTTGTTCAGGTTTTGGTTCACTCACAATATTCAGCATCGTCACACATTTTCTGACATTTGCTATGCAGGATTTTGATTACTCACGTCATAGAGGATTTTCCTATTAGAAACCACTGAAACAGTAGGGCTCCAGCATCTTGCTGGCAGACAGTAGATGGTGCCGTTCAGTTCTATGAAATGTCTCTGCAGCATCTGATGCATCTCATTTGTCTTTATGATTTAGATGCCTTTGGGGTGCATAAGTGAGTGTCAGCAGAGTGATGAAGTTAAATAAGAAAAGTGCATTTTTCATAGAGTGTGTCATAGATATCGCACATTACACTTTCTAATACTACCGCAGTCTCCTGTGTCAGTGAGGATTAACTTTTATGGAGCGATCAAAGAAAAGCTATGGCAGGTTTTTAAAATTGGATTTTCTTCTTCTTCTGTTATTGCCATAGTTTTCATAGCAGTTATAAAAAATAATGCTGACTCTGAGAACCCATCATAGAATATAAAAGCAATATGCAGATATAAGAGTGTTGGTTAAAAAAAAAGAAACACTAAAAACACTATGGTAGGAATTGACTGCTGTTCTGTAGCAGAAGATGGACTGAATTATAAATTATACTATATTTGCACATTTTGCATCTTGCACGTCTTCGTCCTGTCTCGTCTACAATATCCTGACAATAATTTGAACCTGGTATTCAATACCTACTGCACTATACATTTTGTATTGTTTCTGTCCTGTCTTTGTTTATTGTACAGTTATTGTACAGTTAACATTATAGTATTTCATAGCATTGTATAGTTAGTAATTAGTACCATTTTATCCCTTAATTTTACCGAAATTTAGCACATTATTTATTTGTAATTCCTAGTTTTAAATCATAAATCACATAAAGATATGTTTTTTTATATTCTTATGATTACACCCCAGGGGTGCTTGGGTGAAGCAGCATTTTTATTACGCTGTAAACTGTTGTATTGACAATAAAGCTCTTGTTCAGTTTAGACCATATACCTCCTTTCCAGTCAGAAGCTGAACATGCTATTAGCCATTTAAAGCCCGAACCATGAAATGATTGCCGGAAAAATCTATTTTTTTAAACGGAGTGTTTATTAAACCTTTTGGCATTTTAAAAAATGTTTGGCTTTTCTGGACAATTTTTTGGTTAAAGATTTATTCTGCAATTTATTTGTGTTTTTTTAGGGGGGAAAAAAAATCACACATGTAAAAGTAAAAAAAAGTCATGTATGTACATGACACACTTGGCGTTAAGAGGTTAGTAGCTGGAGAACTGAGTTAGCAGAAAGGGTTACTTTTGTTATTTGTTTCTATTCTCTCATCATTTTTTTAAATGAGGCGTCTTCATAGAGTTTCTTTTGTTTAAAGTACGAATGACCCATTTTCCCTTCACCGGAACATAAAGTCTTGGCTTTCCCTTTGTGAGGAGTTCTCCTTAACAGATGTGTGTCTACATGGTTCGAACGTGTGAGTATGATGGTGATCCTTTTGAACTGCGTTACCCTGGGAATGTACCAGCCCTGTGAGAACATCGACTGCTCCTCAGACCGATGCCAGATACTACAGGTACAACACAAACGTGCACGGAATCCACCCCTAGCTTGTAGCAACATCCCATATAGTCTCAAAGGAAACTGTATGTGTGCTCTTAACAGTGCCTTGTGTGTGTGTGTGTGTGTGTGTGTGTGTGTGTGTGTGTGTGTGTGTGTGCTATTTTGTTTTTATGCAATCATTTCATATGAATTCTACTTCCTATGGACACATGAACATGTGATTCTGATAAAAATATGTTTGATCCCATAGACGTCTGTTAAGTAAAGCAATACAGACTCTTTTCTTTTGCTGCTTGGAGACGAGTTGTGTTTAGATGCATAGTCTCTCTCATGAGGTCCATTCTGAGCCAGGAAAATCCCTCTGATAACATAAATATTCCTTTTAAAGTGTTGTATGAGCTACAGGTGTTGAGGGACCTCTTTAAAGGGTCCTAAAAGTCAAAGGGACCAGTTAGACTGGTTTATGTTCTGTATATTTGATTCGAATCTCTACATGCACGGTCATATTGCAGAAAAGAAGATAGAAACACACACTGATACATCCAAACTCAGCTTTATCCCAACCTTACCTCATTTGCCCATCATGCTCTTCTTCCCCCCATGCTGGTCACTGTAACTGCTTGCACTGACTCACTGCTAGCTTGCGGTCTTTATGCTGCAGCGAGCATGACTCTGTCATGTATGGCACCTCTGCAGCTTCACTTATCATTTGGCAGGACACCGAATCCCTTCTCACTTATGTCAAAGGTGGCTCGAGTGGGTATAACATCTGTGCTAGAGCCTGCGCGCATATGCCTTCCGTCTGCCGGGGCAAAGAGCTTGCTGAATCACACGCAATGCACACGAGGCGCTGCACACATCATATAGCATAGCAGCAAACGTAGACACACACAGTAGATTGATTCAAGTGTCTGTGGGGGGGTGGGGGGGTTGTTGAGTTGGATCTAATAGAATTTCTCCTCCAAGTATCTATAGACCCTATTCAGTATGAGCATGGATTTAGTGGGCTACAGCCCCACAGTCAATACGCTGCTCTCAGAAAATCTACTGTTCAATAACATGATCTCCATGCTGGCTCAGCAGCGAAATCTATAAGCTCTAACAAATGTGGGCTGAGAGACCTTTGGAGGCTTAGGTGGCCACTAGCAGGCATTGTTGGATGATGGATGAGTGCAAGTCCATTGTTGTGCAAAAGTGTTGAGCTACCCCTCCTCTCTTTGGAATTTTTTGAAAACGCAGATTTTTCTATTTGTTTGGGCCTTTCATCCACACGTAAACGGCGTTATCGATCACTGAAAATGGAGATTTTTAAAAACTCCGTTTTTGCGTTTAAGTGTGGACGAGGAAAATGGGGATTTACTCATGCAGCATCAAAGTCGTCTTCACTCAGGATAGAGACAAAATGCTGTTGCTGTTAATCTGACTATCTGCAGTTTTTACACACTTACATAAACACACGCAGTTACTGTCCCTCCATTTAGAAAGACAGAGGTGTGACATAGCAAACTTCTACACTGGGGGTTCGGGGAGGGGAATGAAAAAATAAAGTCAGATGTTTTAGAGAGTTGCAGAAATGGCACGAGACATAAGTGCTTTTCACCATTTGCTAAAGTCTCCCTTGGGTTAGCAAACATTACCGAAGGTAGCACCACATCCATCTTTCCAGCAAAGGTCAAGGTTGGAAAGTCTGACCACTCCTCCTCATTAGTAAGCTGGTCTGGCATACCTGCACTAAATAGGATGCATGTTTTCAGCAGCAAACAAGTCAGGAAACAAAGATCCACCTTAATGGTTCAGATTTGGATCACGTCGCTTGCAGTACGTCGCTCTGAAAATCAAATTACAGGCAACACTGAGCGTGTCAGTTTGTCTCTAATCCCCCAGTATGAACAGAAAGGAGCTCCAGCTAATCTAGGCTTTTTGCACACAACAGCATCGACGAGCTGAATTCTTGGATTTGTTTAAGTGTGTTTTTCTTTTCTTTTTTTATTAGATGCTTGATAAAAGCTATGTGAGGTGTGAGGATTTCGACGTGAGGCTTACCTCTGATTACTGCGCAGAATAATTGTTTTCCATTACTTCACCTTTTAAGGAAACCTGTTGATTTGAGCTTGATGGCATTTGGATGATGTCATGGAAGAAGCGTCTTTGCTGCCATCGGTTTGCTTTTCACACACAACATCATCAAAAGTCTTACTGTGTGCAGACAAACAGTCTGTCTCATTCATCAGGAAATCTGTTAAATTTGTGCTTGTACATTAGGCATGTTACATTTAGAGGAAATATGTACTGTATAATGGATCTTTAGAGCTGTTGCTAAAGCAAACCAAAATACAACAAAATTCATTGATATTGAGTTTTACTGCCTGTTATGGTAAAAGTTATGGACCTGGAACCAATTAATGGAGGATTGTAGAAGAAGTAATAAATCATTTAGCACAAAATGAATAGATGAGTTTATTCAATTGTAGACATAAAGCCTAAAAGGGCCTACGGCCACTCAGAGGATCTAAAAACTGTGTTTATAATTTGTGTCAAAATAAATCTAGTTGGAACCTTAACTTCAATTTTTCTACATGTAGTGTTGATATACCGTATTTTCCACACTATAAGGCGCACTTAAGATCCTTAAATTTTCTCAAAAAACGACAGTGCGCCTTATGTATGAATTCTGGTTGTGCTTGCTGACCTCGAACCGATTTTATGTGGTACACGGCACTCAAACATCTGTCAAAACATGTTTTAGTGTGACTTTGGTAAGCAAGAAGCTGCACCGCTTGATGGATTGTGGGAGCATTACGGCTACTGTAGTCAGGAGGCTCGCGGAGTGATCTGGGTCCTAAACTCCGTCTGTTCAGGTCTCAAAGTCAAACGAACACTGCGACACACTGTGAGTTAAAAACTGCCTAAATTCTTTCATCTTTAATAAAATGATCAGAGTTGCTGCTTCACCAGGTGTAACAAATAAGTTTAACATCCATGAAAACAGAATCTATTAAATTTAGCAGAGTTAGAAGTTAGCAGGAAGTTAGCTCGCTAGTTTCCACCTAAACATGATATACCATGTTCTGACTGAGGGATTTCTGAAAAAATTAAAATGTACAGCTCTGCTATCACTTCCAACATAAATGAAGACAGAAAACTAAACAGGCATTTGCCAAGTGGTTTTATTTATTTATCCGTGCATGTGTGTGTGTGTGTGTGTGTGTGTGTACATTTGCATCTGCTTGTCTATGAGATGCAAGGCCTTTTCACACACATGCATTATTTATTTAATGTAATCAGTTTTTCAGTGTTAAACCTATAAAGAAATGACGATTCTCCTGGTCACCGTTTCCATGAAACTTAAAAAAACAAGCAAAAAAATAATAAATTGTGAGTTCAAACGATGATTAAAGTCAGTTAGTTTCACTTTTGCACGCTAAATTTAACAGACGTCTCTCTCTGTGATCTTTTTGTTTCCATCCCAACAATGATTCATCATTCCTGCTGCCAAAAGCAGCCAGAAATGATGTTTTTCCTTATGTTTTCCCTCATTAACACCTCGTATCTCTGTTTCTTTTCTGTCAGGCCTTCGATGCGTTCATCTACATCTTCTTTGCTATGGAGATGGTTGTAAAAATGATCGCTCTGGGGATCTTTGGTCGACGCTGTTACCTCGGGGACACGTGGAACAGGCTGGATTTCTTTATCGTCATGGCAGGGTGAGGACCTTCTGTTCCATTTATCTGACTCCTCTTTCCACATCAGGAGACTCACACGGGGGGGAGCGCTGAAGGGTTTTCTCCCAAACACATGTCTTGACAGCTATAACATCAACAACAAAAACAAATAAATAAAATGTAAAAAAATAATAAAGGGAAAGTATGAACTCATGCATTGTGGGTCAGTGTAATGCTAATTAAATACACCCAAAGGGCTACACTTAAACATTAGCTGATTCTTTTTCAGTAATTTTCACTGTTCCTCTTCGGTCTGCTAATATAACTTGTAAATGTTTCATTCCACATTTAAACTGGAGCTCTCACACAGAGAGTGTTTGAATTATTCGAAAGTTCAAATATTTAATTATGATCAATTCTGTTTCGCTTCTGTTTAAAGGCCAGGTTCCAAATCCCTTTTTGGCTCATCCTTTTTTGTCTTCCTCTACAATTCACAATCCACTGTGCTGCGATGCGTAGCCAATCAAGTCGGTGTTACAAATGTAACATGGCAGTGGGTATTAACGTGTGGATAGTAACTGGCTCTCACTTGGGACGTGACTGGCAGTAACACAGTGATGATGCGACTCAGCTGAGCTAATCATCTTAATGGAACCTAGTGAATGAGCTGAAATTACCCAGCCACAAATTCTGTCAGGGTTACTGATGTCTCGAAGGGATACCTTTAAATGGTAAAAAAAAAAAAAGGTATGAAATATTTTTCTTTGGACAAAGTCAGCCATTAAATGTGTGTGTGCTTTTTTTGTTAACTCTACTGAGCTTTTGTGCAACTAAGGGATTACCGACTCCTGATGCTAATCCTAACCCACTCCAGTGTACCAAGTATAATTTTGTTCACTTGTCTCATTAGTAGTGATTTCCCACTCTCTGCAGCTTAGTTAAATCCCTTATTATGACCATCTATAATGTTTCTCTTTTAATCGCAGTGAATTGCTCAGTTTCTTGGAGCACTGGTGGTAGAGGTGGGCCAGTCGATCCAGTAGTATTGATACCAACACTGATACTGGTATCGGATCGATACTAACGTGACAGGATCGATACTTTGTGTCTGTCCTCTAAGTTCATGATGTACTGCACCCTGGTGAACCTTTTTGGATGTATACCCTGTAGCACATTTCAGTAACAGAAGTTGACCCAAAGTGCTTTAGAGACAGGAACATTTATATTTTACATCTCCAAAAAAATCCCAGTTTAAAATATACATGAGAAGTTGAAAAGTTTTGTTTGTGATTGTGTTCAGAATTTGCAAATTGATGATGATGAATCACGAATGACACATTGTTCTCTCCTACATAAGCTGCCTTTACAGGTTAAAAATGTTGGTATTTCTATTGGCAATACAGGCTCTGCATTTACTTGGTAACAGACTTGTACCAAAATTTGCAGTGTCGCACAGCACTAGTAGGTTGTGGTTGGGGGCGTTTTGTTTTGTTTTTCTAATTATGTAATGTCTTTTTATCAATATGATCTGACTGAAATGCCAATTTTAGAATAGATGTTTGCATTTGAAAGGACATGACGAGGACACTGCCTGTCTGAAAGTTACACTTTGTAATGTTAACATTGTCGCCTCTTTCAAAAATATTAAGGATGTTTTTAAAATCTGGTTCATTTAGTTAATTTGGTCTAGAACTGTGGAAGGGCTGTTGCATTTTACCTCTCGTCCGCTTCACACCAAACATTTAAGTTTGGTTATTTTTTTCACCTATTAAAAGGTAATGAACAGCTGATTTGCTAGTCAGTGCTGTCGTATCATGAACAGAGTCAGAGCACATGGTACAACAGCAGGAAATATAATGTTGCTGTACTTTACCTTTTATGGTTTTAGAATTTAGCCATAAAGAGCTCATAATGTCTACACTGCACGTGCAGCTCATATTTAGAGAACAATGGTTGACGGAGACCAAATAGTGACATCTGTTGTTAAAGACGGATACGATAACGGCCAAAATGAAAATTATGATTATTTTGGACATTAGTGAGATCATGATTATTTATCTCAGTTATTGGTTGATTTGTTGAATTGTGCGTAAACATTTTTTTCAGCCCTGCTTTTTCACCTAAAGTCGGTGAAACTCATACAATAAAAATAAAGGCAAATACAAAAACTGTACCAAGATTTTACTCAAAATTAATTTTCTGTATTACTTTCACTTTCTACATTATGCTACACTCCTGTTTATAAAACCATCTCTCCACACAGAAGGCCTGATCACCTGGTCTCTTAGAAGCAAAATATAAAATCTCTCTCTATTCCCCTCTTTGTCATGTTGTATACAGCACAGCTATTGGAAAAGTAATTGCTTGAGGGGATAATATGGCTTTTGTCCAGTGACTATTTTTCCTGAAGCCTTTGCTACTGAGAGTATTTAGTGTATACTTATCTTTGGCCATTATGTTGGTGATTTCAGTACATCTTTGTGAGATGGATCAATATGCGGACGTGCCACACGGGCTCGCATTTGTGGAGCTCTGTGCTGATGTTGGGTGATTCCTGTTAGCAGCCATTGCGTTGGTTTTCTTGGACGTGTGTTTGTAGTGTGCTTTCAGGTGGTAGGATAGCTCCAAACAATGAACGGTATTCCGAAGGACAAGCTCTTCACCTTCAGCTGTATCTGTCTTTTAATTTAGCATTAGTAGGACAGACTACAGCAACAAACATGGTGCATAGTGCAGGTAACAGCTGTGATTGGCACATATAGTGCATGCTCATTGTCAGGCAGTGACTTAGGAACCAACTTGATGTGATGAAGCACGCATTGTCACTATTGGTCTATTGCGTTCATTTAATCATGGGAAGCCAAAATTTGATTAATATCTGCTTATCTCCTGACACAGTGGGACATAATGGTTTCTAAGTGACTGATGCTGGGATACATATTAAAAAATTATGATAGCTTTTAATAAACAGCTGTAGCTCAGGAGGTGAAACGTGGTTGTATACTAGCTAAAAGGTTGGTGGTTCAATCCCTGTTTTCTTGGGCAAGATATTGAAGCTAAAGATGCTTCCGGTATGAGTGTGAGTGCGTGTATGAAGGTTAGGAAGCACTTCGATAAAGAAACAGTCCTTGTATTAATACGTGTGTGTGTGTAAATGAAGCATGTAGTAGAAAACCCTTTGAGTGCTCAGTCAGTTTACCATTTAATAACACGCTCAGATTTAATAGCTGTTACGCTATTCCATTTATGCTAAGCTTACTTCAGCTCTTGCACCTAAAGTTCTTATTGAGCAAAGCCAGATCTTTGTTTTCAGGTCAGCAGTTATAAGGCTCCGGCTCACATTTGACTTTATCAGTTCAAGTTACCATCAGTTAATTATGGGTTTTCTTACATTATTTCAGACAGTACAAAGTTAGAGATTTGTTTCTGTATACACACAGAAAGACAAGTAGCAGTTTTTTTTTTTTTTTTACTGCATCTTGTCATCTGCTCTGATTAAGGCAGCCAATAGTGTTTTATTACATCAGAAGCTGGAGGCCGGGCTACGAAAACATACTATTACAAAATTGAGAAAAATCAAAACTCAGACAACATCAAAGCAACCAAGCAAACAAGGAAATTGACATAACACAAAATCCACTTGAGAGAATATTTTACAAGGACAACTTCAAAGTTTCATAAAAATACATGTTATGTACATGTATGTTATTAAGGTTAATTCACAACCAAAAAGAGGAGAAATGTGTCCTGGCCTGGGTACCCTGTAATGCAGCTATCCAAAGGAAAGAACAGCTGTTCCTGAGTGACAGGAGATTACAGCGGTAAATACAGAGTTTACCCAGCATGGCTTAGTATTTAAAAAAATACATTAAAATAAAAACTAGGCCAGGAAACTATACTAAAAACCGATAAATACTGGACATTTTATCACAAAAAGGAAACAAAAGACACGAAATACGATGTTTATTAGTGCATCATTCTCCCAGATTTCAGGAATAATAATATTGGAGCCTAACATTGGAGTCTCTCAGACTCGCAGTTTCACTGGCAGTGCGAGTGGAAGGCAAGAAATTAGAGTTCATGGCAGAATAAGGAGTAAAATAAGCTTTGGCTAGAAGAAAGTTTCCAAAGCTGGAGTGCCACGCTATCACTTAGCACGTAAGAATTAAAGTAATTAACATGGTTTGAAGCAATTAAGTTGTATCCTATTATTTTTATGTTCTCAGGATTTGTAAATATACCATTAGTTTGCTGCATACTGCCTCCATGATAATTCCCATTCAAAAACAGAAACAGGTTTTCTGGTGACACCTGTGTAAAAACATCTTGCTTCCACAAACCTTAAGCTTTTGACAGATGCCTTAAGGATGGAGAATGTCCAAACATCAAAACTAGATTTGACATCCTTGTTGCTGACCAACAAAAACACAATCACGTATCTGGGTGACCAATGTTTTTAGGGAGTGGAATGAATAGAAACACAACACTCACAGTGCTGAAATATGTTAAAATCAATGACTTTGTAGACATTGACAGATTGTATTAACATTAGTCTGTGTTCTTGTTCCAAAAACCAAGAACTTAGCGTTTATACTAACCAGTTAAATTAGCTGGAACCGTGCTGTTGTCTGTAAGTTAGGGCCACTGCGTTTAGAGGCAATCA
This sequence comes from Pundamilia nyererei, assembly GCF_000239375.1. Classification (NCBI taxonomy): domain Eukaryota; kingdom Metazoa; phylum Chordata; class Actinopteri; order Cichliformes; family Cichlidae; genus Pundamilia; species Pundamilia nyererei. The sequence continues at coordinate 229,094 of NW_005187606.1, forward strand.
ACAAAGGAGCTCTGAAACATCTGCTTCCTGCTGAATTTCACTGTGTAATCCACAAAGAGCAGCAGTCGCATTAGAAATGATTGTGAGTTGTGATTCTTTTCTCCACGATTAGTCGTAGGGATTCCCCAACTGCAGAGTCTAATCCTAACCCTCTACAATGTAGGTATAGACTTGTACTTCAATGAGTACTTTTTAGTTTCTTACTAAGATTACATTTCATAGCCTGTACTTTTTAACATTTACTTGAGTAAAGACACTGCATTAGCACTTCAACTTTTAGTTGAGTATTTCAAACACAGGTATCTGCACTTCTACTTAAATGAAGCCACATCATTTCCTTAAAGATGAATAAAGTAGCATTCTGATTCTGATAAAGAATGTCTGTATTTTTGGCACCACTGGCCACAGAACATTGAAGTATGCTTAATTACACTTTCCTGTCCACAGGGTGGTACATTCTAAATTACAGTATTCACACGGTGCCAATGCTATATAATTAAGGATGCAGACTCAAAACTCTAAAAGTCCTAACTTCAGTAGATCCAGTCACTAAATAGGAAGTTTTCACAAAGGTATATAGCAGCTAGGTGCCCCTAACAGCTGCACGTGATTAAGTGTGATCAGAAATCTTGGCACTTTGCTGATCTGAAGCATTCAGGCCTCACAATGCACCCTGGTGCCGAATGTGACGAAACAGCAAACAAACAACAAACTGTTTGAAACAAAAAAGGAAGAATCAAGGTTCCTGTGACCCAGTCAAAGTACAAATCTCAGCTGGACTAAAATGATTTGGTGGGACCTTAAGAGATCTGCGAATAAATGAATGGCCGCCAGTGGGCCATAATTCTTGCATAACGATGTGAGAGACTTACAAAGTCTTACAGGGCAGGATTATTTCAACTTATTGCTGAGGAAGTGCTTCTACAAGTTACTGAATCATGGGCTGTACTTGGTTTTTCCCAGGACCGCATGGAGTCCTGTTAAAAGTTTCTGCTTCACATAACTTTTGTAAAATGGGTTCCATCAGTTTGTCAGCTCCATTATGAGTAACTGTACCTGTTAGTCATACTTTGACAAGCTTCTCAAAATGTTACAATGAGTACAGACCAGCTTGAAAACAATAGTTCACGTTTAAAACTAAATAACCTGTACCTATACCCACTGCCTTTATTATATTTTTGTGTTTCTGTGGGTCCCAAATTATTTTTTGTGTGACCGTCTTTATTTTTTAATAGTCTTTCTCAAAAAATTAATAATCCAAAGAGCAAATAATCCAAAATACAAAAGATTTGTACAAAACAACAAAAAAGTTGATTCTCTTTGTGTTGGAATCCATGCTTATATTGTTGAAAGTTACTATTACTAATGCATGCCAGTCTTCCTACTTACTTAATGTACTTTAGTTACACTATTATAGGAATTGTAAGTATTTTTTTACAAATAATTGAAGATATCATGCTCACTAATACTTTAAATTGCTAAATTCAGTCAAATTGTAGCTTTCTGCCATAAAGTTTCCTTTTGTTGCCTTTTAATTTCCTCTGCATTCATCCTCTCCTTTTTTGATTTTCACTTTCAGAGAATGGGGCCAATTTTTCATTCGGTTTCACTGAAATAGTTTCTCCAGATTTTCCAGCTTTACAGTCACTGGCCCCGAGGCTACAGAAGATTCTGCTTCCACCATCGAGCTTCCTTTTAATATTTGATCTAGTCCTTTTTTCCTCAAATCCAAAAAATCAGCACACAATGCCTCATCATCATTTCTTTGCATCAGCCCGCAATGTTCATGCATGCATGGTATGGAAGAGATACTGCCATCATCACCAATTACTCCCTAGTCGTGCGTCCACCACATGCAGCGTGCTTAGCGACAAGGAGGAGGGGGGACATGATAAAACGTTGCACCCCTGGGAACTAGTTTACTGCAAACACAAACAGTAGGCGAGCTGCAGGGAAGGGATTAGGAGCAGTGTGAGGCTCACACCAGGCTCAGCTTAGCTTGCCTGTAGAGCTGAACCCTGCACACAGTTAGTGAGGGAATATTGTTCGAACTGCATGTTTTTGTGTGTTGACTGCTCTTGGATTTGGTAGATGCCAAAATTAGTCCAAAAGTTGCCTTTTTATAAACTCTCTTTAATAACCCCTTGCTCCAACTACATGCCTCCATTTCTGATGTGAAAGGCTGCAGGCAATCATCTTGTGTAAAAGATGTATTTTTATGAGGAAATGTTCTGTACATTGATATAAAGCTAAAGAATAAGCTCCTCAAACACAAAATCGACTCTTAAAAGTGTCTAAAGTTAAGCTTGCAAACCTTTCTTCACTTGTGAAAACCAGTTGGCAGGCTTTGAAGGGCAAATTGATAATAGATTGATTTGTGCACATGCATGCAGTGATGCCTCTTCTTTCACTCCTACTATGCCACATTTAAAACCTATTACTGTATATAATAGTGCTGAATACAGTGAAGTTTATGAAGCTAGCATTGGTTTTTAGTCATTTTTCCATTCATCCTTATTCTTTGAGGCCTGGCAGAGCTGAAGTGGTGATGGAAGTCTGCGTATTAAGAGCACTGTATTTTATTTTTCAGTCTATCTGCTGAGAGACAGGAGAAGAAAATTAGCCAGTAGCTAAATCTGGCACATTGTGTTTATTCTGATTAGGCTTGCTGATTAGAGGAATGGTTTATTTGAAGAGTTTTAGCCAGGACAGTGCAGAAATAGTACTGGTGAAGGTTATGATGTCGTGGCCTGATAGATTTGTGGGAGTGGGAGTCTTTTTCACACATAAACGTTAGTCATGGATTATCGAATACATACTTCCCTTCGGCTGTAGTTTTCATTTTCATTGCTATGCAGATGAAACCTAAATTTATCTCTGAAACCAGATAAAATAAATCAATTGCCATCATGGAGATTTTTGTTCTTTGCTGTTAAATTCTGAGTTTATTTGGCACTTTTTCTTCTTCATGTATGCTGTATAGTGTTTTATAGTTTATACCTGACAGGTTTTGTTGTTCAGTGTCCTTGTTTCTTGTTCTTCTGCTACTGTGTAATGTGAGTTTAGTGTTTCTATTTTGATCCCTTGCGTCTGTAGGCTTTCCCAGCATCCTTTTGTGTTTTGTCAAGTCCCCAACTCTGTCAGTTACTTGCATTAGGTTATCTTTTTCCATCTTTTTTGTCTTGTGTTTGGTTTCAATTCCTTTAAAAGTTAATTTATTAGTTTCGGCTCCGTCTTTCCACTCTAGTGTGTCATCTATACCTAATTACTTTCTATATCTATTTAAAGCCTCAAGTCGTCTTTGTTCCTTGTTGAGTTGTACTGTGTTCTCGCTTTGCTCATGTCAAGTGTGGTTCCCTGCATTGTTTTTACTCAAATCTCAGATCTTAAGTGTGGTGATAAAACATAGCTTGGCTCTTGGTGGCAGTAATAAAATTTCTTCCAATGAGTGACGCTGATCCTAATTCGTTGCAACGCTGCATTATTCCATTTGCCTAAAGCAGAGTGGACAGTAAGCGTTTGAGAGAATAAAAGAAATACACACTAAAGCAAATGAATGCATTAGCATTGGCATTATACAAGGTTGTCTTTACTGACTTAATGGCATCTGTCTCGTGTCTATTGTTCAGCATTAAAGCTTTTTTTTCACTCACATGAGGAATGTGTTTGTCTGTAGAAAACTAAAGCTGGGTGCACACCTCACAAATGTCAGACTGATCATGATTGTGATTTGAGTATATTGACTGATTCGGCTGAGCTAGATTGGGTCCTTTCCAGGTTTAGTTGATGTTAGCAGTTGACAGGTTAAGGAATTGAGTGTGTGGTTTAAGTGTAAAATAATTTCTCTCCTCCTCAACCTAGCCCTCACTAATCAAGCTGGAGTTTCTAACCAAAATTGTTTAGATTTCTGCTTTAAATGTAACTGGATTACTAAAGCTATAATTTTCTCCATCGCGGCCCATGTAAGAGAGGTGAAGTGTATGCTTCAGTGTGAGCGTATCCTTCTGCGATAATGTGTTTTTAGGGATAATGTTAGAGAGGTTATCGGTGAACGCAGGCTGAGCTTTGTACCTCCTCTCTCAGGATACATTTAGTCTCTCAGCCCCATGTCCTCTATCTGTCTCTAGCAGTCAGCCAAGGAAGCATGACAGGAGGTAAAAACATGCTGTGTTTTGAGGATACGACAAGGGAAAAAGAAGAGATATCAAAGCTAAATGTCAGGGTTCATAAATTTACACATTTTACACTTTAAAAGCATTTCTTTAAAACCCATCAGAGGAATGACAACCAGGAATTTACATTATGTTTCTCAGGCTCTTGCAGGTTTACTTGACTGTTGTTCCAAACTTAGTTGAAATGCTCCTGTCAAGTCATCAGTTTGCTAATTGCTTAGTAGTGTGACTGTTGCTCAAGCTACAGATGTTTGCATGATTATCTCCTGATGTAAAAAGCTGCACACTTTCACTTGCTAAGACATTAGCCCCAGAAGTTTTAATGAGCCTATGTTCCAACTGACTGCCAAACTGCTTAGAGTTTGTCTGGTCTTTAAGGTAGAACTGGAAGATTAGTTTCTATAACTTTATGTGGTCTGATGCTTCACTTACACTGGACTTTTCCTGAGTTGTGGTGGTTCCTTGCCAATAGCACCACTAACAGTTAATGGTGGAATATCTAACGGGGAAGAATTTTCACAACCTGAGTTGCATCCTAATATACTACCAGTCAAATTCGGTAGACCCTTTCCTGGCACGGTGCATGGCTATGTGCTTGATTTTATGCAGTTATGCAATTGGATGAAAACACCTAAATTCAAAGATTAGGAGGTGTGGCACAATACTTTTGTCCATATAGTGGACAAACCGAGCTGAATGAGCTTGTGAGGCCCCAAGGCTGGATTTTGTGTTTCCTACCTGTTGCAGTTTAGAGACTTCTCATAACCACCATACTGTGAAAGGAATCTGTACAACATAGCTATTTCATATAGTCAATAAAATGTATGTCTGTCTAACATAATAACACTTACATCTAGACAACATATTTGCTGCTGTTTGTATGGTTTAGTGGTTGGTTTTAGTTGAAGGAGCTCCTGAGATACTTGCATCAGCCTCCATCTACAGTGACAGCTGTGTCACGATGGTCAGATTATACTTGTCTAAACAAAGTTTCCCATTCTTTGGTCTTGCCATCTGTTTCTCACACTTCACATATTACAAATATGTAAAGCTTTGTTTTGTACGCAGTAGATTTAGAAACTGTGTAACAAGCGTATGTTTGCATTATACATCAGCCGTCTCCCCCGTGACATACACTGAAAGGTGGCAAACCGTACACTGGTAAGCACAGCAGATGGGAGGCCATAATTGATTCTTATTTGCATTGACATGACTATATTTATACATATAGTCATGCCATATATATCACATGTTCGCCCTCTCGTTTGACTGAAATATGAGCTGTCCACTGTTAACTTTTCTCTCTTAAAAATGAATTAGCCTTTTTTCCTGGGTTTACAGTTACATAAACACAATAAAAACTTTATGATGTGATGGAACATCATGTCACCCAAGGAAGCAAGCATCTATTCTTCTAGTACAACAATCCATCAGTAAATCTAAAGACTGGCAAAGGTATAGCGTTCAGTGTTGTTGAAAGAATTTCAAAGTGAAAGTGCTGCAGAGAGATACTCATTCATCTATTTGTGCTTTTTGTTGTTGTTCATTTCTTCTCACAAGGATATTTCTATTGATGCAAACATGAGTCAGGTGGCTTAGTAATAGAAAAACCAGCAAGTATAAAGCAAAAAGCTGTTGGGTTGTGAGGTTCCATTAATCAGATAAAACTCATTGCAGACATCTACCAGACTGGGATATGTTGAGTTTGGAAGATGGGTCTATGCTTTAAGCTTTATGCCACGTCTCTTTTGAGACATTGTGAGTGATTTTGCCAGTGCACTGTTATTTATTTATGTTTTAGTGTTGATACAGCTCACACCGATGGAAAGAGATTCACGATAATCATTAAAACTCAAATCCCTTTTATCTGTATTATCAATATGTTTGCTTCCTACATTATATTTACCCGATACAGTGTGCAAGCTTGAGCAGCTTTAGATGTTTAGATTCTTTTCCACCACACAGTATCATCAGGGAGGCGTCTAATCCCAAATCCTTTCTGCAGCATGACCCCAAACATAGAGCTAGAGTCATGAAGAACTTTGTTCAGCATCAAGAAGTGCTGCGACAGATGGCCTGTCCCCCGCAGAGGCCTTATCTCCACATCATGGAGTCAGTCTGGGATTGCATGAAGTGACGCAGGAACAGTTTTGCCAATGAAGTGTCGCAATAAACAAGACCAGTTGATTGTTATTATTATTGTTGTTGATGCTGTATTCATGCAGGTAAGCTAACTGAAAGTTTTACTTTGGTGATGGTTGTTCTAATTAACATTAATATAACTAAGTTCAAAATCAATCATTTCTCTTTGATATCAGTTTGATTTCAGGGTAATCAGAATGTTTCTATTTCTAAATTGAAGGCTGCTGAGGAGCAAAAATAATCTAGTTACTCTGTTCATGCTCATGAACATATGATAATATAATCAAGGCTTTGCCAAACCTGTGAAACAGTCTATTCCTCTTTACTGAATCTGCCTTCATGCTCTGCAGAGAAATAACTAGTATTTCTATGGTGGGACTCAAACATGGGGTGAACAGTCACTTGTTACAGAAACTATACATTCATTTATTTAGCATCTTTAGCTTGCTTCGCTAAGATATAGCTAGTATAAGGAGGTATGTAATGTATAATGTATGATCTTGCTTTAAACTTGACCTTCTGAAAACTATCAAGGACTAGGTGGGACTTTGATGAGACACCCCAAAGCCAAAGGGGTGAAGGCGAACAGCTGAATGAGAGACTTAAACACCCAAAAGGATTTCAGGCACCAAAAACTAGTTCATAAAGTTTAGACACCATAAATGACTTGGTTAGCTTTAGGTACCAAAAGTATTAGAGTTGGTCCCTGAAACTACTCAGAATGTTGTAAAATGATTGTTTTGTGAATTTTCTAAACCCATATTTTATTCACAGTAGAACATGGAAATCTTTTTCGAGCCGTGCTTTATTGTTTCCTAGAATTGAACATTTTCTCAGTTTGAGGATTTTATTTAGTTCTGTGTTCTGTTGTGAAGAAAATGTTTTTTCTGTTTTTATTGACACAACTTTTTTTTTTTTTTGAAATATGGTTGGAATTTTCATTCGAAATGCTCTTACTCTGAGTAAAAACTGTATCACTGTTGCCACAGACCCAGCATATCATAGCATGAATTCCAAATATCCCATAGAATGAGAATGTACTGGAAAAAACCCACAGCATGGTCCTATAACTTAAGAGTCAAAGCTCTCATTTACTTAGCACTATTACCTAGTTGCAGCCATTAGTCAATAAAAGTGTTTTTTTTAAAGAATTAAGAAACAAAAGCAGCTATTTCTTATTTATTTTTTTAACACAAAGTATACATTGCAGCTTCTATTTTGTACCAATCATATAATAGACTAAGAAAAGCGCACAAAGAGAATGACACAAGCTCAAATTAACATCAAATAATGTCATATGATATGACCTGACATACTAATTCAGTACATGTGCAATCTTTTCAGTGTACAAACAGGGGTACTGCTCTATACGTATTTTAATCAGGCACTTTCACATTAACACTGCACAGCTGGTGCTACAGGTGTCGTCAGATCAGTATACTGTAATTAGTTTAATTTGGAAATGACTCATGTGATTAGTGAGCTAATGATCCTCAATAGCTTTTGACACAAAGAATACAGTAAATGAATCGTGTGAATCTTGTATCACAGAGCATCAACTCTCTAAACAGACATATGTATGTCCATGTATGTTCAGAGCTGATAGCATATCATTAATATATTTGTAGTTTATGCTTTACAGTTGACTTTACTTCCATATTACTGCTTCTGGACTGACATATTTAAATCCATAAGTATCATATGTTTCATGCATTTTGAGTGACCCATGTTTGCACAAGTCTTTGTGGGGTTGAGTGTAAAGTGAGAACAAACCTGTGCACAGCTTTTCAGTCAACTGGTACTAAGAAGCAAAATATACAGAACCAGGTCAATGACTCTGTGCACATTGACAGTAGTTTTGCCTTTGTGCAGCACCACAGTGGATTTTAAATCAAACAAGATGTAACTGAGGTGCAAACACAAAATCCTCCATTTTCACAGGTTGAATTGTAATTGGACAAATTAACTTAATTTTAAGTATAAGGATTTTTTTTTTCTGCCTGTCCCATTTGGTTCTTTAGCCATCAGAATTGTTGTCTGAAGACCAACAAGGATACCCAATGGATTTACTTTGCCAAATGGATCATCGTGGCATTGCCGTATTGGTCCATTTGGTCGATCTTTGTTTTTATTATTTATTATATTTTATTTTCAGATGTTACAGACGGGACAGACATGAGTGAGGGATAGGAAAGGGAGAAAGAAAGAGGAAGGAAAGGGAAAACAGAAGGGGAGAGGTACAGTGAGAAAGGGGGGGGAGAAAAGAAATAAAAATCTCCTGGATCACCTGTTGAGAGAGGAATAGAAAACAAGCAAAAAAGACAAAAAAAACCAAAAACAAAGCAACATACTAAACACAACACCATCGCATTAATCTAGCTAAGTGTAAACAGCAGTAAATACAAAATATTCAATGTTGTTGTGCAGCACGCAGGATAGATGTGCTTCGAAGTAGCAGCCAAGAAAGGTGTAATTTGGGTCTACGAGCAGTGAACACCCGTGTGCATACCTGTGTGGATCAGCGCGCTTGTATTCCAAAGGTTTCTCCATGTATAGGATAGGATAGAGCCACAGCCCTATCCTATAAGGATTATTTTTAATACTTGGATGAATATTTTTGTAATCAATAGAGTCTAGGTCACCCGATTTCACCCGATGTTGTGTTTCCTTCCTTGAGATACTCTGCCAGGCCTTCAGTTGTTGCTTGTTTGTGGCTCTCCCTGCCTTCAGTTTTCTCTTCAGTAACTGAAAAGCAAGCTCTACACGGTAAAGATCAGATGGCTGATTTAAGAAAAAAACATTTCTTTGCCTTGAGAAACTCCTGGGCTGCTTTTGCAGCATGCTTTGGGTCATTATATATTTCCACTGTGACGTGCTGTCTGATCGGCTTTGCAGCATTTGGATGAATCTGAGCAGAGAGTGTCAGTCTGTACACTTCAGACAGCATCCTGCCGTCAATAAACTCTAATGACCTGCTTACATGGGCAGCCATACACTGAAAAAAAGGCCATGTTGGATTTACTTGATTCAATAGTGGACATTGGTTGCACACAAATGTTTTGCTTTGGCAGAAACTCAACACAACTTTTTCATATTCAGTAAACCTGCGCATTTTGTGTTCATAAAACGCGATTGAAACATGTTTAGATGAAGTAAGTTGAGCTCTTGGAATATTTTAATCCTTCACAATTTTGTCATTTTATTTCAACACTATTCAATAACTTTTACCCCAATACTACATGTTGTCTTCATATTACATAATGTTCAACAAAGTCTAGAGTCTGGTTACCATAAAAATTGAATGGATCTACAACAACTAACGTCGCCCTATCTTTATCCTGGTTGCTGGGAAATAACCCTGAAGTGATAGGTTACAAGGCAGGGTACACCCTGGAAAGCTCACAAGTCTATCACAAACAACCATTTGCACTAACATTGACAGGTAATTTAGAATCACCAATTAACCCTAACTGTAACAACTGCATGACTTTTAACTGTGGGAAGAAGAACCAAGTGCAAACGAGCCAGACAGTGGATTTGAACTCAGAATCTTCTTACTGTGAAGCAACAGCACTAACCACCACACCACCAATCCAGACTTAACAAAAGTAGGAAAGCTATGATTTCAAGGCTGAATTTTTTTGTACGTTTTTGTACGTTTTTGTTCTTGACAGGTTAAACCACAATAAATAGCGATAGCATACGCCTGGTGTGTGTGTAGTTGTCTGCCTCTTATAACTCCAGTGATTTTCCTGCAGTTTGAAATCTCGTGCGATCTTGTGAATTTCATGAGTTCAGCAACTAACCACTCTTACTAGATTGTATCAGGTCATCTCAACAAGAACAAATTAAGTTGTTGAATTTCGTACAGATTCTTCATGATTTAACTACGTTCATAGAAACATGAAATTATTGTGTTTAAATTACAAGTTAGACTTTTTTAATGTAACAACCACCCAATTTACTTTTTTCTGTATACCAAACAAAGTAGAGGCGGCTGCTCGACTTGACTGAGATGGATGCCTTCCTGAAACCACGATCCAAAACACGTGAGACTGAAATCCCGTGCAGTGTCGCAGAAAGTTATTGACTTACTTCACTCGAACATGATATGAACAATTTAATCTAGCCTCTCTGCATATCATGTAGTTTCTACATTATATAGTTACACTTAACTTTAAAGCATGGGGCACTTATGTTAAATACACGCAAGATTCTTACGTAAATCCAAGAGTTGACCAATCCCTTTTTGTCAGTGTACATGACCATGCCATATCATTGCCTTCACCCTGCTGTCTTTTATGCTTCAGATCATGATCCATTCCTTTTAAAGACTCTTTTTGAAAGTCTTTGGACAGTTTTTGGCTCTAGGTGTTTTCTGACAAACTCTAATATGAACCTCCTGCCTACCTGCCTAAACCCTCTATATTTAAATTCTTGATGGTGCTTATTAATTGAAGGACTTGACAGTGATACATCACCTACTCAGGACTTTTCTTGACTTGACTACATGTTGTGAAGTTGTTGTTGTTGTTGTTTTTTTTTTGCACAAATCCATTTTATGCATTTGTTATGGTTTCATTTGCTTTGCAAAAGTAATATAAAATGCAAGTCCACCACTTAATGCCAGATTTAGTGAGTGAACAGGCCTCACTAAATGCAACACTTTTGTTGAACTAAAGCTGACGGTTGACACTTAAGTCGCACCTTGTTTGCCCAATTTAACATCTACCGATTTAACAGGCAACTCTACAAAAGAAGTACAAATGGTCCAAAAACATATGTAAAGCTAACTGTATCCTGAAGTGTATGAGGGTGTTAAACTTGGTTGAGTCAACACATGCTAACTTGTGCTAAACGAAGACATTAGCTTCTAATTTTAGATTTGCCAACTAAGTTTTTTTGCCCGAAATGTAACGTGTGAGACGTCTAACTGGAAGAAACAAGGAAAAACCAGTGAGAAATGGGTAATGTGTCCGCAAACAGCTTCAGCAGACAGCTGGCTTTTATCTTTGACAAGATATTCACATGTCTGAGCATATAACACACACATACGGACATGTGCGTGAGCATCTGTACTCTGCTTGAGATGTAACAGTAGCTTATTAGAGCTCTGACGCCACATGGCACACTGTGGGAATGTGAGAAAGGAAAATAACGTGCGCACCGAGAAAGTGCACATACACACACACTGACGATGGAACAAAACTGATGAAGAGCAAACAAAGAGGAGTGGAGAGACAAACTAAGTGACACAAGAGGAAGAGACTGAGGAGAGACTTCACAAGGTGGATTGTTAGCAGAAAGGATCAAAGTAAAGGGCAGGAGGGAAAAGGTAAAGAGAGTGGAGTAAATTACAGCATTTGTAAATGGCCGTGTCTGTTTTGTGCTCACGTCTGTGCGCTCCTCTATCTTTTTTGACTTGCAAACCACTTCTGGGACTGAAAATCTACTGCATCCATTAATCTCATTTTAATAATTGATGCCATCTTACCCAGAAGGAGTTTGGCCTGGACTGTTGGCATAAAATGAGACATTTAGCATGTTCCGGTAATTGCCATATTAGTTTATCCTTGCCTATTAGACCATTGTACATTCAGTGAAATGGCTTAAAATGTACAATTTCTGTTGAGCTGCGTTGTTGCTGTCCAAGGCTATCTACTGCCTGAATCGCCAATTATAGTTAATTATAGAGTTCTGCTTATACATGTTTCTTATGAGTGTAACGCGGGGAAAAAGAACTGTTGCTGAACAGCTGTTGATGCTGGTGTGCTGTAATATATGTCCATGAAGGAAACAGCTCTGAAACATAGTTGCTATACTACATGTGACTCGTGCAGGGTTACCTGCATGTACACGATATATTGCAGACTTTGACAAAATGCAGCAACTCATACAGAATTCAGTCAGTCTTAAGAGCTTTTTTCACACCTTGGCTCATCGGATTCAATTCATGTGAGTTAGCTTTGAGACACAATAGCTAACCCAAAAGATTGGCACTTACAAGATGCATACAGACAAGCAATGCTTGACAAAATGCTCTCAAAGAACAGAATGCTTAAATTTCACTTAGCAAGCATGTGTTGGCTTACTTGTCCTGTCAGAACACCCAAGTGTACAACTTGTCTTATTTGACGTGAAACACAAAACTAAGCTGTTAAAATCCAAATACTATGCAATTAAATATAGTAGATAACAATATACAGAAGTATTGAGTGGAGAAACCCTGACCCTTTTAGGTTTCATATCTTGGGACTCTGTAACATGATGAATGAACTCTGTACTGTTGTTACGGTCAGTCCTGTTTTTAAAGACTTGTTACTTAACACCACAAAATTACCCTAAAATCATCCTTGATTGCTGTGTAGCGTTCTAACGTGTGCTTCTTAAATTATCTCCAATATTCACACTTCCCCTCCAACCGAGAGGGAAAGCCTGAAGAAAATCACTCCCACTGTTCCACTCTGATGCCTCCTGAGAGAGTATTCCCCAATGCTAACTTAAACAGCAGAGACAGAGCAAGTTTCTGAAGAGAAGAGAGACACCAAAAAAACACAGAAAAATGGAATAAGAAATATGTTTAAGATTCAGTTAAAAAAAATCCACATTCCCCCATCCAAGGCCACTTTGGAACAAAAGTAATCTAGTTACTCCACTGAAATATTCATGAAGCTATTTGGTTGGCGAGCGGTCCTAACTCAAACACAGACAGACACTAAATTTAGTTTGACTTGTGTGAGTGTATGCAAAGGTTTTGTGTGTCAGAGAGTGATGGCCAGTGTGTGCCTGTGTGTGTGTGTGTGTGTGTGTGTGTGTGTGTGTGTGTGTGTGTGTGTGTGTGTGTGTGTGCTACG
>NW_005187606.1:243071-253836 GCF_000239375.1 Pundamilia nyererei
GGTGTGAGGTCTTGCAGCAACCTATCAAATACGGTGCATTCCTCTGCTTTTAAAAAAACGTTATTTGTTGCCAGGTGTTTCATCAGATTCGAGGAATTACCTCCTTTGCACAGTATCATCTTAAAGCACTTGTTGCAGGCTGCTGAGTTTGCATCTTTTGCTGTGAAGTACAGAGTTTGACCGCTTCACCTTGGGCGTTTTTAATCTGTAGCTCTGCTCTAAAAGAACGTACGTACCTGGACCCACCTACTATCCTCGGAAAGGTAAAATGATTGGCTAGAATCCAAAGTGTACGACATCTCGGGAAAAAACAGCACTGAAATAAAGCACCGAAATGTGCGCCGCTTTTCGGTCTGGTTACTACCGTTTATGTCAGAACCGGTACCATGATGGCACGGGATACCGGTACCCATCCCTACACCCCACACAATGTACACACTGAGACTCATGCCTTATCAACACGCTGGAGCACAGTGATTAAAATAGCAGCTGTAGACACGAAACACTAAGTCCAGTTCATTTTGTCCCTTCTTTCCCACTCGGTGCTAGCCATACTGTTAGAGTACATCTTACCATACACTCACACAACAACAACAACAGCAGGCTAGGATGTGCCCACAGTGTGCAGACGATTATTTTTGATCATTTTCTTGAAAGAAAACAAAAAACCCCAGTTCAGACCTTATCCCCCCACTGAATGACTGTTATCAGTCCCATGCAGATCACAGGTAGGTGGCCTCCACCTCCTCCCAGTGGGTAGTTCCTTTGTCCATGCTTACTAGAAGTGAGAGGGTTTTTTGTTTTCTCATAAACAGCAACAGAATATATCCACCAGACTTTTAACGAATGCACATGAGTTTGGCAGTTTTTGTTTGGGTATTTTGTTGAGGAGGAGTAGACTCAGTTTTTGCTTTTCCTTGAAATCTCTGTTAACTTTTGTTTTTCATGTATTTATTTTTTGGAGTAATTGGATGGGGTTAGGAAAAGATTGCGGTTTTGCCATATGGGGCAACACAAAAGCAAACTACAGCCACTATACACATTACAAAAAGATAAGGTAGTTAATAAGGTTGGACATCTGGAGCACATAGACTCTTTATTTCCAAGCTGAAAAACATTGAAATTTATGGATCTGGTAAGATTTAAATGACAACAACAAGGAGTATGTGCTTAGCAATCTGTGGGGTGAGGGTCTGAAAAAATGCACAACATAAATCATTTATAACATGTAAAGCAGGGTGTTAAAAACTGATACTTGTATATAATGACATATTTTAAAAAGCAATACCTCTGAAGAGGTGTAGTTAAATAATTACACCTGTACGTGTATATGAAATGGTCAGCATTTTTCCCCCGTGTGGATATGATGGCTTTCACTGATTTGTTTCTTTTTATGTTTGTTAGCGTTATATTTTGAGATAAAGATTTGATCAAGTGTTTATTCTGCTCCACTCCCCCCACGGAAAAGTCCCCAGACAAATTGGATCACCAGCCTGTGGTCCCACATACTGTAGATGCGCTTGTCTCTGAGTAGTTTGTGAACTCTGACCGTTATTTTCATGGTCAGCGTGTTTTACTAGAGTATTTTTGCCTGATTTGTGCAGGGAGCTGAAGCAGTCCTCCGCCGCCACCTGTCACCCGCCAAGGTTATGGTAATATAATAGCAACAAGAGAGATTCATATTTCACGGCTCACCGGGTTAGATCTGTACCTAACGGATGCAATCAAGCGTGGGCAGAGGTTTGGACACCGGAGACAAGTTTTGTCGCTGGACCGCAAAGAATAAAACAAACTGTTTTGCTCACTAGGTTTACCTTTGACCTACTGTGCGCTGAGTTTGTCAATTTGAAAGCTCTGACCTGGTCAAGCGTTCCAGGCTTTATGATGATAATTTTCCCCAGCTCGACATTTGATAGAAGTCAGCAGCGCTTACAGTTCTCTAATCCCGGCAGGACTTTGACATCCAGGTTAGATCATTACAGTTTGAAACTTGTTTGAATTTTCCAACTTTAAGACCTCGCAAACATTTCAAACTGGGACACTCCCTCTGGAGCATCACTACATTCCTGCACTACCGTCAGTTTTCCGGTTATTGCACAGTCGTGCGTTAAAGGCTCTCCTCCAGGTGTGCAGGTCGAGAGGTCGAAAGTGAAAAATGTAATCTGGCTCTTTAATCACTTGAGAAAGCACCTGCTAGGCTCTCTGGCTTATCCTTGAAACGAGCATGTTATCACGGAGCTTGAATATCTTAGCAGGAGCAGAATATTTGTGTCAAATACCTGAAACTTGCCTTAGTTTCTTTTACCACGCTCTCCTGCGTCTTGATAAGAGTCCACCCCCCCCACCCCCACCCTTTCTCAGCCAAAGAGCAGCTTCCTTCTGTTCAGTCAGGTGTATGCATATTGCTCTCTTCTCCCTGCCTCTCTGTTCCCAGCGTTGTAATTATCTCAAACACTTGATAAAACCCTCAGGCTCTCTCTTTCTTCCTCTCTCAATCTCGCTTTATTGCCTTCATTATAATGCACTTAATCAACCCTTGGTGCTTTCCTCACATTGGTTTCTGACCTATCCGTCACTTTCTCACGTTTTTTTCACCCCTGCCATCTCTGGCTGTTTCTCTTGCTTTCCGTCCTCTGCCCCCCACCCCCACACACTCCATTCCTCAGGCAAAAATATATTTTCCAAGTGATGAATTTGTTAGGACCAGGTGAAATAGCAAAATTCTCGATCTTTTCTTCACCTTTCTCTGTCTCTTTTATGCCATACCTAGTTTAACTTCAAGCCTGTTTACTCCCTCCACCTCCAGTCTTTGCTCCCTCGCCAGGCTCCGCTTTCATCTCTGGTGGTTGCACGTTTAATCTCGCGCACTTCATGCTTGTGTACACCTGCCAACCAACCGGTATGCACTTTGATGCATTCGCTGTGTGTGCTAAAAGGTGTAACCAGTTTCCAGGGATGCTGAAGGTTTTCAGCCGTGGCTTAACATCTTTCTCCATCTCAGTCAAAAAAACACAAAAAAGTCTGTTTTTTACTGCTGGAGCAGGACTCTGCAACCTCCCCATGTTTAAAAAAATGTATAAAGACTCCTACATTCATTATTATTATTAATGTTCGTCTGCAAACTAATGAATGTCTGTTTTGTAATTTCCAACACAGTTAAGATAATGTTACAGTATTCCACTGACCCCGTTCTTTCTTTAAATGTCTTCCATTATTAGATACACATGTTCCAGCTCATTAATTCATATTAGGCTCCGCACAGCAGGTGTCCAGCTGTGCGAGGATGTGAACAATCTTCTGTTTAGGCTTTTTTAATATTAAAAGCCCTGAAAGGAGGAGAACATTAAATCAACTTTAGCTGGAATTTCAGATGAAACTGCTTTTCTGTGAGGATCAGAGACTTTTTGGGTTGTTTTTTTTTTTTCGGTTGGTCTTGCAGCTGTAGAACTGCAGCTGTTTTGGGAATGTTGTAGTGTGGATTTTTAGTGTGTGTTTAATTTGGATGCTTTTTTCCCCTATTTTCCAGGATGGTTGAGTACTCTCTGGACCTGCAGAACGTCAACTTCACGGCCATCAGAACAGTGAGGGTGCTGCGGCCACTCAAAGCAATTAACAGGGTGCCAAGTAAGTCGAGTCCTATAGACTGTGAACACATGATAGGCAGCCATGGCTGCATCTCCATCACTATTTTACACAAAAAGCTCTCACACCTCTTCTCTTCAACTACTCATTTCACTCTTGAAACAAACAAATTGTAGGATGACATCCATTCATGTTTTGCCATCTGTGGCTCTTATTCAGCACCATGGACAGCTGCCTGGTGAAGAAGGCTGCCCAGTAGCTGGAAAGTGTTAAACATGAGTCACTGAGCCAAAAATACCTTAACAGGGAACATGTTTGGGAGAACAAGCTATTTACTATTTATTAGCTACATTGATTAGGGCAACAATTAATTTTTACCAGTCAATAGCTTTCAAAAAAACATGACATGACATGAAAAAGGAGATGTATGGTTGGATCCCACTCCAGCTGGCCATAGTGGTTATATTTAGATTTGAGAGTAAAGTTATCCGCTAAGGTTAGCAGGCATCCATAAACTGTACCCGTGTATATTCAACACATTAAAGCAGGTACCTGTTATTTGGTTGTAAGACTAATAATGATACTAGGATGTGAGTCACCACAACTGGAGCACAGACTTGTTGGATTGGCTGTATTTCACAACAGGTCACGGCATTTGCCACACAAATCAGTTAAATTGCCCTAAAAGGCAACAAGAGCACCAACAAGGTGATGGTAGGGAAAACTCTCTATATAACACTGTCGGTGTACATGGTCCCCAAGGTTTGTGGCACAGATATTTATAAAAGCTTAAGGGAAGCTATCAGATACTGTACTTTGATTTGAAACCCACTCTTTCTTCGGTTATCACTCATTAGTTTGTTTTGCCATGCGACCTCCACTTCATTGTTCGTTCATCATTCACTGTAGATTTCCAGCTAAAAAGCTGCCCTGAATGTTTAAATAAAACACAGCTTCTGGGTGGGTGCGTTCGTCGCACACACCAAATCCTGCAGCGCTGAACACGTGCCACACCATTCTTCATTCTGGAGCAAATGAGCTACATGAGAGCAACAAAACTGCAACTGTGGCCCCATATATACAACACAAACCAGCCAAATGCCTCATTGTCTTGGATGTAACTGTGCCATTTGGATCGTTTACCTGTTGTCTACGCAGCCGGGCCTTGATGTACTACCTTTGAGAAGATGCCTCGTGCATTTTGAAACAGATTTGGACAACTGCATAAAGCAACGAAATAGAAGAGACGATTCCAAAAGGAGGTTGGGGTCATGTTTCATCTTTGTTTAGCTATTGGACAGCATAATAATATCTGCCTGTAAGTGCTTTCATCCTGTATGGAATTAGATTCCCGAGGACACCAAGTGTGCATGGCTATTTAAAATCCTAAAAAGTAATTTCATCCACACTCAGCTGTGCTAATCCCCCTCCCAGTCAAAGTCCTCAGCAACCCAACCTGTCAGGAAATCACCAGACATCACTGAAGTATTTTGAGTTACTAACCTTGTCACTTTGACTCCAAAAGTGCTGCTTAGTCCTTCTTGATGAGAGTAATCAGTTTGCTGCCGGTTGCTTCTGTGTCTAAATTGTGCCTAGCAGGCAATCATTTTCAGAAGCTATGAGTACTCTCTAAGTCAGATATGCTGGTGCTTGAAGTTAATGTTGTTCTGCTTCCTTTGTAATTGCTAAACCTCCCACTGCTCATAAATCTGCAACACAAACCATGCAATTTGGGTTTTTTTTCTTTAGTAAAAGCAGGTGTAACCATCTTGGTTTGTTACAGAGAATGTATGTTGATTTCTATATTTGTCACCTAATATACATGAACATGAATAAGTCATTGCCACTCATTTTTAGTTATGACTATAGTTGTTTGATGTCTTTCTCCATCCTTCTCCCTCTCTCTTTGTCCTTTTGTCTGTCTTACTATATCACTTGAGGTAAAAGGAGTTCTTAAATATCCCATTATTTTCTTTTATCTTCTTTTCTCTGTGATCTCTCTGTCATGTTTCTGCTCTGAGCTCTTCCTTTATCACAATGTTCAGTCAGTTTCCTCCTCCTCAGTCAGTAGAGCGAGATCCCGTCTCAGATCTCAGTCATTCCCCTTCCTCCTGCTCCTTCCGCTCTTCTTGCCTCCTGTCATGTACTGTCTATTCTTTTCCATCATTTATACCTCCCTTTCTCCAAAAGCAGAAGTATGTCTTGTCCTTGCATGTCTTTGGAAGCATTGGAAAACCCTGGGATTGCACAATAACCACCTTTGTTAAACTGAAACATGAAATGACAGAAATGTCAGTGAAAAATCTAAGGCTGTCAATGTTAACGCTTTAACGTGGATTAATGCAGTGTCACGATTAACGCGATTAAAATTTCCAATGCAATTAACCCATCTGAAGCACAAAATGACTCAAAATCCGTGAAATATCCCTGTCAATTCATGTCGGGCAGCTTGTTCAAAGTTTGTCCATTCTGCACTCCTGATGTTTTCACTGCGTTAAAAATTTGAATTGCGTCAATCGTGACGCCGGATTAATCAAAGTTAACGCGTCAACGTTGACAGAAAAAACAGATTCTGTGATCTCTTTTAAAAACGTTTCACAGCAGGAACAACATTATCACAACTACTCTGTTATTTATGTGTGTTACAACTTTCTCTCCATGTTGGAATTAGAAGATGTTTGAGGTCATGG
Organism: Pundamilia nyererei; assembly: GCF_000239375.1. Classification (NCBI taxonomy): domain Eukaryota; kingdom Metazoa; phylum Chordata; class Actinopteri; order Cichliformes; family Cichlidae; genus Pundamilia; species Pundamilia nyererei. The sequence continues at coordinate 249,344 of NW_005187606.1, forward strand.
CTTAATTTTAATGACCCTGCTTTGGGGATCTTCCAGATTTTCCAAATTTTATGTTGACTTTAGTCCCGAGACATAGATGGATGGATGGATGGATGGATGTTGACTTTTCTTATAGAATAAGACTGAATAAGGCTATTCCAAATAGAATGAAAAGGAAATGGAAATCAAAAATAAGAAAACAAAACAACCATAAATCTAACATAGAGGTTGCTAAAAAGGGACCAAAGAAAAGTTAGAAAGAAAAATAATTTCAGGATGCGCTCTTAGAGAGTGGGTCTCTAAGGCAAACTACCTCACTTGGTTGGCCTTTGCAAGTAATACTCTCTGTGTTTTCAGAGAAACTGTATTAGTGAGTCCATAACTAGTGTTAGCTCACTAACAACAAAATGAACTATTGTGTAAAATCCATTTGAAGTGTGATGATTTCCTGACTATAATTATATTGTTATTATTGAAGTCCTGAAAATGAAAGTCCCTGACCTTTGCAAAATTGTAAATTATAAACTAAACCATTTTTCCCGACCTACAATCAAGTTGTTCCTGACCTAAACAAACCTTACCCAAAGCACAGTCCCAGCAGGCAATTTTTAAGAGTTTTGGGAGCTGCTGACAACACTGTTGTTCTTCCAACAGAGACGTCAACTCAGAGAACACTGTATTCTATCAGAAATGACTCAGACGTGTGTCAGAACACAATGATTCTTCTTTTTAATCAATGTTGGTGTCTGCGCCGGCTGTGCACAGTCATGCAATGAAGCTTCTTCATACATGTCACTTTTTCTTCCATCCATCAATCCACATTACTTTTTGTTTTCCTTTTAAAATATTAACCACAGCCAAAGTCTTTGTCAGTTCTATCTCAGTTTTTTAGATTTATAGACATGGTGGATGTTATGAGTCACTGACACTAAAAATACAGTTTTTATGTGGAAGAACTTGTTGTTTCAAAAAAGTTGTCAACTTTGCACTTCCGCCCAACAAATTAAATGTCTTAAAATGACACATAAAGTTCCAAGCTTGAAGTTTTGGTTTACCAAAGTTTGTGTTCTGAACTTTCATTGCATCCCTTAATGGCTAGCAGTCTGTTTGTGCAGGGTGGACTTAATTTGCCCGTGAATGCGTTTTTTGCTCTGTTGGCAGGGAACACAAACAATGATGAGTCACTGAAGTCTAAACCATGTTTGCAGCTGTAATCTGACATTTCTGTGAGCAGAGGGGACTTTTCTGTTCACTGAGCTTCTTCCTCTCTGTCACTCCAAAACAAAATCAAAATAAAATAAAAACTAAAAAAAAGCAAATTGGTTCTTTCATGGTGAAATGTCTAGTTTGGACACAAAAAGAAAAGAGGCGGTATAGAAAAGTCACCCGACACTTTATACAATGTAGAGGATGTCAGAAAAATAAATCCCCTCACATCGGATTGATGCTCTTCTTGTGGTTTATTTTCCACCGTTTCAATAAGAACACTGCATCTGGGTTAAGCAAGGATAGGAAAGAAAGACAGGCAGGTGAGAGGAGAGGACAAAAAAGGCAGCAAGAGAGATAAATGAAGGAGGGAAGAGGGGATTATCCAGCTCCATAAAGGATAGTCGAAGATGGACGAGAGGAAGAGAGGGATGATGAGAGGAGAGATGTGGGGGGACTCAGATGAGCAGGCTATTATGATGATAGATACAGCTGAGGAAGTGCGAGCGATGGAGGGAGTCGCTGGAAGAATAGAGATAAAAAGGAGGCAAGGGACGTGGAAGACAGGCACCTGGAGAGGGGAAGATAACATGAGAAAAGGGAGGTGATTACATAGAAAAAGAGAAGAAACAACATTACCAACCCACTCATTTTCAAAAATTATAATGTAAAATGTTTTCTACAAAGTCTGCATTTCTTCGGCAGGTAGAATTAAGCAAACAGGGAGGTAAATAATATCCCAATAGCTCAGTCTGAAACCTGCACAATGACATGTCTTATGTCTGCGTTTGGATGGGTCAAAATGTATAATCATTTATAAATTATAATAATTTCATTTTGGGGAAAATATTTGAATGTGATTGCATTTTACTGTTTATAAAGGTGGAAAAAATCTCCATTTTTATTATATGTCTGTGAAGGTTCTCAGTCATCCAGGTCATCGTAGTCAAAGGAGCTTGCAAAGAAAAGCGTCTGGACTTCTTTCAGTTGCTTGAAGATGTTTCACCTCTCATCCGAGAAGCTTCTTCAGTTCTAAGGTCAAAATGGTGACCTGAGAACTAACTAATGTTTAATAATCCACATTTGACTTCAGAGCTCTATTTGTCATTAGATAAGACAAGAAGTGGTCAGTGGACAGCGGGCGACTTTAGGAGTTGGCTGCTATCCAGACTATCCAGCAAATCAGAAGATAGAATATATATTACTAGTTTTTCTGTGGCTAAACATTTTATATTAACTTTTGATTATATGTGCAAGGATAGATCTGTGTCTGTGAAGGTTCTCAGTCACCCGGGTCATTGTAATCCAAGGAGCTGGAAAGAAAAGTGTCTGAATTTCTTTAAGTTTCCTTCTTTCAGACAAAAACTGGTTCATCCCAAAGAAAAAACTCCCAAACACAAACTTAACAACATAGTGTATGCTGTACAGTGTAACAAGGAATGCTCAGACCTCTAAATCACCTCTACACCTCTACCAAACAGCCACTTCATAAACGCATGGCACATAGAAGAGCCACGTCGACCAGGACAAGACCCGGCTGTCCAGCTTCATCTAAAAGACAAAGGTCACTCCTTCGAGGACACCAGTGTTCACATTTTTGTACAGAGAAGACAGATGATTTGAAAGAAGAGTGAAAGAAGCCATCTATGTCCACTGTGAACGACCATCTTTGAACAGACGTGGTGGTTTGCGACACCAACTGTTTGCCATCTATAATCCAGTGTTGAGATCCCTTCCCAGACGCCTTAACGCCCACTCACATCCTGGGCCATCTGACCTCAGTAAATCACATGATAGGGTGGGGCTAGATTTCACAGTGGGTTCTCCCGAAACCTTAGCTGATTGTTACCTACACCAAGTCCAGATGTTTTTCTTTCCCAGCTCCTTATGTTAGATCTACTACTTTTCATAGCTACAACCAATATGGAGGAACTCATATTACTTTCAAAGGGGAATTTCTATCAGCCTCAGGGGAACTTTGCGTTTTCTTCTAATTGGCACAAATGTGCGTGGTCTTTGTACACATAGACTTTAACTAACATCAGCAAGTTAATATTTTTGTTACCACACATAAATGCTTCCAGCATAATTTCAGCCTTTCCCTAACTCTTTATTATGTTTTTCAGTTCCCTTTTTTATAAAAACAATTAGATGTTGAAAGCACAGCATATTTTCAGTAGATTGAATAGATCTATTAATGCTCAAGTATTGGCAACACAATTGTCAACATTAACATTAAAGCACCAAGTTATTTTGTCAAGCACAGCAACACTATCCAACGAGTGAGAAGGCCAGGTTGTAACAGTGCCAGCATCGGCTGCCAAAAGCCAGTTATTTGACTCCTTTTTATTTGTTGGATGATAAAGATGCAGTTCTGTGCTTTGAATAAAGACTATTTACTGGAAAGCTCTTCGCTCCACATTGTTGGCTTTATGAGTGCAGACACACCAGTAAATGCATATGTTGTGAAGGCAGTACATGTCGCAAAAGTGCAACCAACACAAAGCCACTAAGCACTTGTGTACACACACTTTCAGGCACATAGTAACTAAGCGGACACTCTCGGAGGACGATGTGAGAACTGAACAGAGGAGTCACTTAATGGCGCTAATGGAAATTATCCATGTCGGGTTCCCACTGGTCACAGCTTAAAGGACTGGGCCTGTTTACTACATTACCCTCAACACCTCTGGGAGACATCGTATTAGCTGCCAGGGTAACGGCCATCAGGGTATTCTATGTTGTTCCCTTTTCATTTACATTCTATTTGATTCAAATCATTAAAACTATGAAGGAAACACTGGTCCTTCAGTGTAGTCAAAACTTGTGTGACTAGAACAAGTCCACTATTTTAATTTAGAATTGTTGTTATTTTGTATGTCTCGTTGTACATGTGACACATTCTCCTCTTTTCCTTTTAATTAACTGTTTTAAATGTTAATATATTCACATTAGGGTGCCTGATTTGATATTGAAGTGTTTTAAGCTTCTAGCAACTTCAAACAGACTTAATCAATCTGAAATGGGGCGTCTGTTTCAATTTGCTCAAAGAAAATCAGGTTCTCTGATTTTAGTTTGACTGCAGCTGGAATGTACTTATAGTAACTTCATTTAAATAGCATTTTTCAGGGGTAGCTAAAGTCATTAATTACAAAGGCCAAAGTAAACACTTTATTTTAAAAAAAAGAAACGTCTTATCAGACACCTTGTTGTCTGGTCGAGAGGAGAATGCTTGAATTTTTGAAGAATTCAGTACCCGCATATCATCAATTATTGACATCAAAAAACCAAACTCAGCCTATATATAT